>NC_137471.1:144738265-145033265 GCF_964235325.1 Thermobia domestica | reverse complement strand
CAATTAAGGGCGCCGCCAGAACAGAAAAAATGGGGGCTGTCTAAGTGGTAGCCCCCGACCATGTCCTATTCAATCACAAATTGTCGCAATAGTTTGTACTTCGTTTGTACAGAAATGTGCAGGCGAAATGTATGTTCGCACGCAATTAGGGGCGCCGCCAGAACGAAAAAAATTGGGGGCTGTCTAAGTGGTAGCCCCCGACCATGTCCTATTCAATCACAAATTGTCGCAATAGTTTGTACTTCGTTTGTACAGAAATGTGCACGCGAAATTTTCGTTTGTACATAATTAAGGGCGCCGCCAGAACAGAAAAAAATGGGGGCTGTCTAAGTGGTAGCCCCCCACCATGTCCAATTCAATCACAAGTTGTCGCATTCGTTTGTGCATCGTTTGTACAGAAATGTGCAGGCGAAATGTTTGTTTGAACAAACTTAGGGGCGCCGCCAGAACAAAAACAAAGTGGGGAGCTGTCTGAGTGGTAGCTCCCCACACGATGTCCAATTGAATCACAAAGTTTCGCAATCGTTTGTACATTGTTTGTACAGAAATGTGCAGGCCACATTTTCGTTTGTACACTATTAGGGGCGCCGCCAGGGCGAAAACAAAGTGGGGGGCTTTCTAAGTGATAGCCCAATCACCATGTTCAATTCAATTACAAATTGTCGCAATCGTTTGTACATCGTTTGTACAGAAATATGCAGGCAAAATTTTCGTTTGTATACAATTAGGGGCGAGCTCAGAACGAAAACAAAGGGGGGGCTGTCTAAGTGGTAGCCCCCCACCATGTCCAATTCAATCACAAATTGTCACAATCGTTTCTATATCGTTTGTACAGAAATGTGCAGGCTAAATTATTGTTTGTACATAATTAAGGGCGCCGCCAGAACGAAAACAAAGTGGGGGATGTTTAAGTGATAGCCCCCCACCATGTCCAATTCAGTCACAAATTGTCGCAATCGTTTCTACATCGTTTGTACAGAAATGTGCATGCAAAATTTTCGTTTGTACATAATTAGGGGCGCCGCCAGGGCGAAAACAAAGTGGGGGGCTTTCTAAGTGATAGCCCAATCACCATGTTCAATTCAATTACAAATTGTCGCAATCGTTTGTACATCGTTTGTACAGAAATATGCAGGCAAAATTTTCGTTTGTACACAATTAGGGGCGACCTCAGAACGAAAACAAAGGGGGGGGTCTGTCTAAATGGTAGCCTTCCCACAATGTGCAATTGAATCACAAATTGTCGCAATCGTTTGAATATAGTTATAAAGAAATGTGCAGGCGAGATTTTCGTTTGTACACAATTAGGGGCGCCGCCAGAACGAAAACAAAGTGGGGGGCTGTCTAAATGTTAGCCCTCCCACCGTGTTCAATTCAACCACAAACTGTCGCACTTGTTTGTACGCCTTTGTACATAAATGTGCAGCTGAAATTTTCGTTTGCACATAAATGTGGCCCCGCCAAAACGATAACAAACTATGGGCTCTCTAATTGATAGGCCTCCCACCATGTCGAATTCAACCACAAACTGTCGCACTTGTTTGTTACGGTTTTGTACAGAAATTTGCAGGCGAAATTTTCGTTTGTACACAATTGCGGGCGCGCCAAAACGATAACAAAGTATAGGCTACCTAATTGGTAGCACCCCCTACGTCCCATTCAAAAGAAAATCATCTCAATTGTTTGCACATCGTTTGAGCAGTAATGCGCAGGCGAAATTTTTTTCTAAGCTATCAGATGCGTGGACAGAACGAAAAAAAAGGGGAGTTGTCTAAGTGCTAGCCCCACCAGTTGTGTTCGATTGAACCACAAATTGTCGCGATCGTTTATACATCGTTTGTGCAGAAATGTGCAGGTAAAATTTTCGTTTGTATTAAATAATATACGGATGTGAGTATTTTTAATATCTGCGATCAACATTAACCGGTTTGGATAACGGTTGATGAGTTTGAAAATGGTTCCTATTGCACTAGTTGAAAAAAAAATTCTTTTTCTCTGGCACACGGAAGAAAATGCCTGATTCTAATAGAACGTTTCACGTAGAATTCGAATCTGCAATCAGTTTTTCTCCATCACCCTCAGTTTTCCCGTGACAGAGGTGTTTTCGGAAAATTTCCCCTCAAATTTCTGTTCTTTTTCTTTTTTTCTTTTTTTAAAACCATTTTCATACTTGTAGCTTGGGTACCTTAGGTATATAAACGCACAAATTATATTGTATGTTAGCCTGATTTATACTTAGTAAGCCCTCTAAGTTTCATAAGAATAGCATTATTCTATCTAGAGAAATAAACATATTTATATAAAAAATATGATATGTGTACTGTTCATTTTACAATATTCATTAGTGCAGATAAAATCACATATAACTTCCACGAAAATTACAATATAAGCACGGTTTATATCTTATTGGATTTGAAATAAAACATATTTTCAATGATGTATACACCGTGTCACCATTTTATATCTACTTAATAAATAATACAAAAGAAGTGAGTGGTATCTTCTTAATAAATGGACACTTACTTACCTCAACTAATATGTTTTAGTTGTCGACTTTCTTCTGTGTTTGGTTTCTGGAACATCTCTTAAGTGTCCAACAGTAATCAGCTAGCATTTTTGAACTACACTGTCACTGGTACCTCTTCTCCATGGAGGAAATGTCCTGATGAAAATGTTCCCCATACTCATCACTAACAGCACCAAGCTTTTCAGGAAAGAAATGCAGGTGGGAGTCTAGAAAGTGAACTTTAAGGGACATGTTGCAACCCATTTCATTGAATGGTCTACAAAAATCCCTAGCGTCACTAACCCGAGGAATTTTTTCCTTGAGGTAACAAGATCCTGCATTACTTTTGTCCATTGTCCTAACAAAGTTTTTGAAGAGCCCCAACTTTATGTGGAGAGGAGGTAGAATTATCTAATCAGGGCTCACCAGTGAGGAATAAACAGCATTCTTCTGTCCAGGAGTTAATACATGCGTTGGCCATTCCTTCTTGATGTAATGTTCCGCTTTGTTCCTGCTGTCCCATTCGCAGAGGAAACAACAATATTTTGTATAACCAAGCTGCAAACCCATTAACAAAGAAATGACTTGTAAATCACAGCAAACGGTCCACTTGTATTTCTCATACTGAATTTTTTCTAACACTATTTCGATGTTTTCATAGGTTTCCTTCATATTAGTTGCATAAGCCAAAGGCACTGAAGGAAATTTGTTGCTACTGTGCAAAAGGACAGCCTTAAAACTAGTTTTCAAAGAGTCAATAAGCAATCTCCACTCTGTACTTATATGTGCATGTCCAAGTCTATCCATCACGGCACAGACATTATTACAATACACTAAATCATTTTCTTGAGAATAGTAGTTTTGAAACTCTGTATGAAGGTTTCGAAAAATATACACTTTAGTGTCACGATGGAGCAGATTCCAGCCTTAAGTTTAGAATCAAGAAGTTCTGTCTGTGTATTGGAGAGTTTTAAATCCCGTATGAGGTCATTTAGTTCACCCGGAGTTATCAGATGGGAATCCAATGTAGATGTGCTTCCTACATAAGTAGGATCATCATCTTCATTTGGAACTTCAATAGTTGCCTCAAGTACGTAATCCTCATTTACCGTAAGATGAGGAGGAGGTACCGGTACAGGTAATTCTGCACTGTGTGGAACTGGCCTAATTGCTGATGCAAATTAGGGTACTGTACTGTGTGGTTAGATTTACTGCTTATTTCTTTTATCTGTGTCATACAAAAGTAGCAGTCTGAAGAATGATCTTTTGGTTCCCTCCAGATCATCGGTACTGCGAAGTACATGTTTCGTCCACCATTTGCCCACACAGTCAGACGTTTCACGCAAGTACAACAAATGTAGTGAGGAACCCAGTTCTTATCCTGGTCTCCTACACAGCAACCAAAATATAACTGATAACACTTCCTCACAAGTGGAGTAAAACATCGACGTTGTGATTTAAATATCAGCTCCCCACATACATAACAGAAATTGTCCGGTTTATTTACACACTTCCTCGACATCTTGTATCCTGTAAGGTATCACACACATACATACATACATACATACACACACACACACACACACACACACACACACACACACACACACACACACACACAGGAATCTACACTCCATCAAATTCCCACAAAATCCCTCTAGACATTCCCTCATACAAAAATGGTGACATGGTGTACACATCATTGAAAACGTTTTATTGGAAGTCCAATGAGGTATAAACCGTGGTATATTGTAATTTTCGTGGAAATTATGTGTTGAAGACCGACCCGACCCCACCCGTGACCCAAATTGACTGACCCGACCCGAGCTGACCCGATTGGCCCGACCCAAAGTGACCCGAGTGAACCAACCCGAGGTGACTTAACCCGACAACCGACCCGAGTGACTTGAACTTACAATCTAACCAGTTTGAGAGAGCTAGAACTTTACAAAACTGCCACCAGAAAAAAAATGCTGACCAATTCTTATGCATAAACCATTGTTTAGGCTTTTTTTACTTGTAGTATAATTATCCTCCTCCTCCTCCTCAGTGTTCTCCCATTAATAAACAGGCCAGTTTCCGTGAATTAGGTAAGAAGCTTCCATTTTTGCGATTTCCCGCTAATATCTGCCTCGCAACCCAACATAAAGTACCACCCTCCTTATTACAATCTATCAATTCCAACCTTCTTACACACTCTCGCTCTCCTGATATCACCCCCTTTACTACATCCCTCAGAATGCAATCCCTTAGCAAGATCAAAACTTCTGATCCGTCCATTTTTCGCTTCCTTATATCGTCTAATATTGCTCTCGTCTCTTGCATTTTTTCAGCATTTCCTTATTCGTTTTCCTCTCTACCCTGCTAACCTTCTTTATTTTACTCCACATCCAAATTTCCAAGGTTAAAATTTAGGCAATCAAGTTCAAAAGTCAAAATAGTATTTGACTGAGTTCTGAAGACAAGTTCTGAAGGCTAAAAGAATAAAAGTTCTGAAGACAACATTATTTTCTAGTAAGGAATGTATATAGAACTTCTTTTAATATTTTTTGCTGTGTAACAAACAACAATTTCATCACGTTAACATTCCGATTTTTCTATTTAAAAACAGCGTTGCTGTCTGATAGAATCATAAGGAACTAATTGCACTGAAATATCATTCTGTAGGGAATTACCTTTTATTTTTTCTTGATTAATTTATCTAGAAGATATTTGCAACGTTATATAAAATTAGCAAGTATTTTATTGCGGAGAAAGTCAAATCACTACTCCAGCAATAATAATAATAATAATCTGAAGGTGACCAAGAAAGTTCTGTCTCTTTGTGGAGGTCTGGGTTCAATTGGCCCTCACACCGTGAGTTGAATGCGAATGGATATAAGGTGAAGGTCAGTTGTTGGACGAGACGAGACGAGACAGAATTTTCATGAAAGGGTACGAGATGAGACAGAGCTCTTTCAATAGAAACATATGCACTTTTCCAGACGAGACTACCTTCACGACACATTTTCGAAACGAGAATGCCCCAAACCAGGTCTCGTGAGCAACACTAGTGAGTATATCCAACATACTACTTGGTTGTGGCTGTTCAGATGCACCGTGAACGTGCGTAAGGACTGAGTGAACATGGGGCCTTCACAGAGCGTCATAAGGGCTTGTTTGCTGTACGAGTTCAAATTGCTGCTCCGCGGAGCGGAAGATATGACAGGCCTTTGGTGAGGGTGTCGTGACTACGCGGAGAGTGCAGTGGTATGACGGTTTAAGGACGGTGACGAAACACTCGAAGACGCACCACGTGCCGGAAGACAAACAGATGTTCAAAATAAAGATCTTCGGGCAGCAATCGAGGCGAAGACAGACATGTGAGGAACTGGTACTACCTTTCAGTGTAAGTGGAGAAACCATTCTGCACCACCACCATCCACTTGGGAAGCACTGCAAGTTGGGTTGATAGGTCCTACATGATTTGACTTGGAGCCAGAAAGCAACGCGAGCAGACACCTGTGTTTCTTTGGTGTCTCGTCTGAGGAAGGAGCAATTTCTGAACAGGGTGTTGACATGTGATGGGAAGTGGGTCCTGTACGAAGCTCCACGGCGCCGTCATTGTTGGTTAGCATCCCATGAACCGGTTCAAAAACAGCCCAAGCCAGCACCACGCCAGAATAAGGTTCTCCTGTGCATTTTGTGGACTGCTCGAGGTATCGTCCATCGGGAACTGCTACCAGCTGGTCAGATCATCAATGCAACTGTGTACTGTCACTGTGTACTGTCTGGATCCAGCAGTTCTGAATCGCAAAGGGGTCCTCTTGTTACAAGGCAACGCTAAGCCCCACGTGGCTAAAATGACCCAGTACATCATTCTACGCCTTGGATGGAAAACACTATTGGATCCGCCATACTCCACGGACATTGTACCGTCCGATTACCACCTGTTCCATTCCTTGGACAATCACCTTAGAGAACGCCAATTCAAACAGCTAGTAGAGGTTCAATATGCACTTGATATCTTCTTCACTTCACGTCGATCTTGCATCGTTTGGCCTAATCCTCGTTTCGCCTAACCAATTATCTGACATTTTTATGGCAGATGAATGATAAGATTTGTGTCCGCCATTTTAGGCGAAATAAGTATCCTCGTTTGGCCTAATCCTCGTTTTGCCAAAAATGGCGGACTATAAAAAAAATTCGCGGAAGTAAGACTGGTGGTAAATTTTGAAAGATTATTCCCTACTATATGAAGAACTGAGAAATATTTTATTTCCCCAAAACTAATTTGTAGTACGAACATTTGCTTTAGGGAAAATGCTTCGACATTTGTATTACGGTTATTTTTCCTTTCCATTTTTAGAACATTAACATTCGATATACTATTCATTTAAACTTAACGCCCTCACAGCATCTATAGTGGCTATATTTCAGATGAGAAAAAAACAAGTTACGCATACTTTAATCCCTATTATTAATTTCGTTTAAAGGTGAGTGTTTTAGTTTGCAGTTTGTTTCCAAATATCTGATATTGTCAAATGGTACTGCTAATAAGCGTCTTAAAGGAAATATAGTTTGCATGAGTATTACGAAAATATGGATTTTATATTTCTGTTTCGTACTGTGGATGCAGAAGTTATATTATTGTAGCTTTTGCTGGTGTTTCAGGGGATTTCATTCCAATGTCAATGCTTTTCTAAACTGTTAATCCATTATAAGAGATCCTATTGTGATCCTATTTTATTTTAATTAATATCAAATTTGAAAACGTTACGAGCTAGATCTGACAAGAGATATCTAAATTAGCTCATAAAAATGGACAACTGTGATTGAAATGACTGATTTGGACAAATCGCTCTACTGGCAAGTTGATCTTTGCATAATTCCACAATCTAACCTGGTTCGATCCCATGGATTTTGTGGTGGACAAACACCGTGCTCGTGGGTTTTCTCGGGGTTCTCCCATTTCCTCCTACTTTCTTCATTCCACCATTTCACTCATCTCTGATCATCACCGTCTCCTTTAGCCTAACCGGCATAATCGTGGGACGTAAATCTTAAAGATTTCAATGTGTTACTAACAAAGAAAAAACAAAAATACATTTGAATTCTAAGTAACCATTAGCAAATAGCTTTTGAAAATCTGTTAAGGAAATAAAATTGTATAAACAAAAAAATATATTCCCTTCAAATATTGTGGACAGGCATTTGCACAATCACAGAAAAGGATTTGTTTACAGTTTCGAGTTTTGGCCAATCAGAAGCAAGTATTTGTTTACATCTTCCAGGCGTGTCTATCATGTATTCAAGTAACTGTCCTTTTACTTTTCTATAAATAATCCTTATATTTACGTTTAAATCTTAATTACTGTTCTTAGGATCAATGAGAAAGATTTGTTATATATTGTTATTGTATAAATTGTTATTTAAAATAATATTAAGTTTTAAAATCAATAGTATCAATTACCGATGACACTATTATTTATTTTCTTATTTGGATACGTGTTTAAATGAATCCCAAGGTGAAGTCCAGGTAGGAAAATTTTTGTCCACGAGCTTTCACGTCGAAAATGACCTGAAACAAGGAGATGCTTTTTCGCCATTATCATTCAACCTTGTTCTGGAATACGCTATAGGGAAAATCAAAGATAGCAGCCAGGGCCTAGAGTTGAACGGTATTCACCAGGTTATGGCATATGCTAATGATTTAAATTTAATAGGGGATGACAGGAGAACAATAGAAAGAAATGCAGAGATCTTATTAAAAGCTTACTGGAACATGGATTTAGAAGTAAATACAGATAAAACTACATGCATGGAAATGCGTCGGGACCGTAATACGGCAAATTATGGATGCCTTAAAATATTAAATAATACTTTTGATAAAGTGGATAATTTCAAATATATAGGATCAATATTAACAGAGGAAAATAATATTCACGGAGAAATTAAATGACGATTAAAAGTAGGGAATTCGTGTTATTATTCAGTTCAAAATTTCTTGTCGTCGTGAATTCTGTCGAGGAATTTGAAGTTTAAAATATATAAAACGACAATCATTCCTGCTGTTTTATATGTTTGCTAAACATGTCGCTTACTCTGAGTGAAGAACATAGGCTGAAAGTATTTGAGAACAAGATCCTGAGGCGAATATTCGGACCCAAGAGGAACGGAAATGGGGAATGGCGGAAACTTCATAACGAGGAACTACTTAATATATATGGTTTACCGAACATTCTTAGGGTCATCAAGTCTAAGAGGCTTAGGTGGGCAGGTCATGTAGCTAGGACGGAAGAAAGTAGAAACACTTTCAAAGTCTTGACTGGAAGACCCATCGGAAAACGACCATTAGGAAGACCTAGGTGCAGATGGAAGGGCAATATTAAGATGGATCTCGCAGAGATAGGAATACAAGGTAAAAACTGGATCCAGTTGGCTAAGGATAGAAGTAGGTGGAGAGCTTTTGTGAACGCGGCATTGAACATCCGGGTTCCATAAGCCATAGAGTTAGTTAGTTTCTTATTTGGTTGCTATGTTGTATTGCATTCATTTAGAATGTTAGATGACTGAAATGCTAAGTTGTGTTTTACTTGTTTACTTTTAATGCAAACTTTATTTTTTAGTTACTAATTTACATAAAATGTTGGGAAATACATTCTGAAAAAAAATAATAGGTTTCTCGTTTTCCTTTCAACATTGCTGAGAATTCACTGTTGAAAATAAAATAAGCGTAATATTTTATTTTTTTCTTTTGGTTTAAATCTCATTTTTATGCTCCAAGACTAAGAGAGGCGGTGATGATGATAATGAACGAAACTGGTGGGGTGAAGAAAGTGGAAGGAAACGCATGAAGCCCAAGATAACCCTTACACCACAAAATTTGTAACGTGCACTTGAACATTGTATTTCATTCGATTCAAACATATCTGCTATTTGTGTACTTGTTCAGTCATATGATGTTCCGTTATAGATTTTCCTTTGTAGCAAGTGAATTTCACATGATACTGGAATATTTCTCAGTACAGTATTTGCTCAAATCTTAGAAATTCGAATGCAGGAAATGACTACAAAGCTCTTCCAGTACTTTCAACATTTGTATTTTTTATTGCAAAATGTTCTGAAGTACATTAAGGTCAGATGTGCAGGAATACATCTGAAAGAAGCTCAAGATAAACAAGTATTCTTTATATTCTAGCAGTTTTTTATACGTCTCTGCTTCATTTATAGTTTTGTCATCCCAATACATTACAACTTGAATTTTCTCAAAGCACTTAATCAACTAGTTTTTTTTTTATTTGCATTGATGAAATAATAACTTTTGTACTCAAATTTCACTCGTTTGACATACTACCGGAACGTCCATAGCATAAGTCTCTGATTAAGATTGATACGTCTCGGAGATGAAGTAAAAATTGAACAAATTTTAATGATATTAGTTAAGGATAATCCGGAGTTGAAGACACGCATGATACAATCAAATTTAACTGGTGTGCATAATAGTGAATGTAACATCCTTATTGAATAGTAGTGACCTTTTTGTCTCCCGGGCGGACTCACTCTCTCTCTTATACAGATACACACACACACATTATATGTACGGACATGGTAAATACATAAAGGAGTTTTGCTAATCCTAACTGCTTGAAAATATTGACCGCGGGTTAATATGATATCAATATTAATAAAGAAAAAAATGCATTTCTTTGTAGGGAATTTTATTCTTCTGTATTTCCCTCTTCTTGAATTTCCGTGATTTTTTTATTGTCCGCCATTTTAGGCGTAACGAGGATTAGGCCAAACGAGGATCCTTTTTTCGCCTAAAATGGCGGACTGAAATCTTATCATTTATCTGTCATAAAAGTGTCAGATAATTGGTTAGGCGTAACGAGGATTAGGCAAAACGTGGCGACACGCTTCACGTCCCACCAAGTTCGACTGCGATGGAATCCATGGCCTTCCAGAACGTTTTCAGAAGGTCGTCGAGGCTGATGGAGACGATTTTTGATATTCCAGGTACGTCTTAGGTTACATACCAATGTTCGAAGGTGTTGGTGAAAAGGCGGCGGAACTTTCTTGGGCACTCTTAAAGTTATAATAATAATAATAATAATAATAATAATAATAATAATAATAATAATAATAATAATAATAAAAATAATAATAATAATAATAATAATAATAATAATAATAATAATAATAATAATAATAATAATAATAATAATAATAATCATGTGTCCTGCCCAAAGGCAGATGTTTGATCCGAAGGTCCATGGGTATTGATTCCAGCTCGTACCAAGTAAGTTTTCTGGTGGACAAACCCCATGTGCATGGGTTTTCTCGGTGTTCTCCCATTTCCTCCCACTTTCTTCATTCAACCACTTCAATTATTTCTCATCATCACTGTCTCTCTTAGCGTTGGTGCATAACGTGGGACGTTAACTAGATATTTCCTTTCAATTTCACTTAATGTGACATTTAACTTGACATAGAAACGCAGAAAGGAAAAAAGTCAGTGTAGTAATATTAATTACAATTACAATACCAATTAGTTAATATAGGGTAAAATTAAAATTTTATTACTATTTCACCTTCAATTAGTCACATTTATCATTCATTCACCAACTTCGAATTGAATTCCACAACAAAGCTCTTTATAGTATTCCGTATAGAAAATAAGTGAAGAATGTGACGACCCGACCCGAGTGACCCGACACGAGCTAACCCGACTGAGCCGACCCGACAACCCGACCCGTAACCCAACCCGTTTGAGAGCACTATCAGAGGGGTACTATTTACAGTACAATTTCTTTTGTATGGTTTAGCATACTTTAAGGCTACCATACTTTTTGAAAACAGAAAAAACGGGACATCTTACAAATTAGTAATAAATATTGCATTTTGTATTAATTTTATCTTTCGAATTTTACTACAGTATCGCACTAGTTATACAACTTAAAATAATGTATTAATATAGTCCATACTCAGTGGCGTATTTAGGGGGAGGGCTTCCGGGCTCAAGCCCCCCACCGAAATCTTACTTACTATAGTAAAGTATATGAAATATCTTGCAGAATTTTCATATTTTCAGGCAAAGCACCCCCGGAAGTTAGCAAAGCCCCTCCCGAAACAAAATCGTAAATACGCCACTGTCCATACTTAATCAACAGTGCTAAAAATTATTATAGAAGCTAGAAGCTGTTATACAATATAAACGCAATCAGTGAACATACAATATTTAGGCAAAAATTATATTTTCAATATTATTACGCATACCACCTTTACATGCTCTACATGTCTATAAAGAAAAATATCCAGATTTATGAAGTTGTTTCAAAATTTCAATAGGCTAATTTATTGTTGTTAACCTAAAATGCGAACTAAAAGAAAGCAATTTGCATAATTGTTTTTCTGAAGCAGAAAAAAAATGTGTTTTCGGGGCTGGTCTGCAACGTCACAAGAATTTGTTGCCACCTCGGGGTATACATTCTTACTTTTAGTGATAAGAGTGCTACTTAGGAGAATTTAAACATTGCATGTTATATCCGGGGAAGCAGCGATTGCAATAATAATAAAGATTAGAATGAAATTGTTCCTATAGTATTGTCGGAATTGAAAGCAAAAGGAATAAGTCGATTTTATTATCTTTTCAGAAATTTTGATATGTAATTAATAATAATAATAAAGAAAAAAACAGGACAAGAAGGAAAATTTCTGCACACCGGGACAAATTTTAAGAAACCGGGGCGTATGGTAGCCTTACATACTTATTTGCATGCGGAGTGTCAGTACGGAGCCACTACGTAGCAGAGTTGAAACAAAACCTCGTAAATAGGTTGCAAACTCAGGAAAACAAAATTACCGGCACACCCTCAAAATTCTCTGTACAAATGAGAAACTCAAGACTGTATTGATCGTTATTTTATTTACCAGCAATTGCCACTTGTTTAAAATTATCGAAACAGATGAATAATACTGGATATTAATCTTTATGTAACAATAGTTGATTCATAAAATGAAATTTATTCTATAAACTTCACTTCAAACAAAGGAAATTGCTTTAAAAAGTCATTTTCTACTCTCAATAAATGAATAAAATTCTTTTACAATAAAATATAAGTGTTATCAAATTTGTTATGTTAAATAAATAAAAAAAACTGCCATACGTTAAAAAAATATCGATAATGTATAATACAACGGAAATTTGTGTTTGTAAAGGCACTGTTGAAAAATTTCGATGTTCAATGTTATATTCTGGATTGCAGATTCCAAAATACCGGTCAGAAGGGGTCTAATAAGAAGTTTGTACCGGTCACCGGCCTTAATCAAAATTACAGCAAATACCGGCCAGTTAGCAACTCTACTCGTAAATCAGAATGCTGAATGCACCAAAATACTTCACCATGCATTCTATAGTTTCTGCAAAATGAGTTTAATGAAGATGATCATATAAAACAAAATACTGTGTTATAATTTTCTATTTAACAGTCTACTTTGTGGATTTGTTATATCTTCCACTTATCAATTTCCTGTACGAGATGAGAATAACGGTTTCTGCGCAAGATAGAAAGAAAAAAATACATTTTTCTCATAAGGATTCAGTTCACGTAAGAAATAATGAATAAGTTTAATAATAAGAGCCGAGGAGTGAAAAACTAACTCAGCAATAATGATTGTAAGTATAAATATAAATATAAAAAAACAAAAAAAAACATTTAATTCCATCATCGTTAGGATAAGATCAATATAGTGAATCACACGATAGTGTGAACAAAGTCCTGTTAGAAAAATACTCCATAAATGTGACACATTTTTTTAATGCTTCTACCATTTATACAAACCCTCACATTGTTTTCGTTCTGGCGGCGCCCCTAATAGAGTACAAACGAAAATTTCGCCTGCACATTTCTGTGCAAATGATGTACAAGCGATTGATATAATTTGTGATTGAATTGGATATGGTGGGGGCTACCATTTAGACAGCCCCACTTTGTTTTCGTTCTGGCGGCGCCATTAATTGTGTACAAACGAAAATTACGCATGCATATTTCTGTACAAACGATGTACAAACGATTACGAAAATTTGTGATTCAATTGGACATGTTGGTGGGAAGCTACCACTTAGAGAGCCCCCAGTTTGTTTTCGTTCTGGCGGCGCCCCTAATTGTGTACAAACGAAAATTTTGCCTGAACATTTCAGTAAAAACGACGTACAAACGATTGCGATAATTTGCGATTGAATTGGACATGGTGGGGAGGGGCTACCACTTAGACAGCCCCCTTTTTTCTGTTCTGTCGGCGCCCCTAATTGTGTACAAACGAAACTTTTGCCTGAACATTTCTGTACACACGAAGTAGAAACGATTGCGATAAAATGTGATAGAATAGAACATGTTGGTGGGGGGCTACAAGTTAGACAGTCCCCCACTTTGTTTTCGTTCTAGCGGCGCCCCTAATTGTGTACGAACATACATTTTGTCTGCACATTTCTGTACAAACGAAGTACAAACGATTGTGACAATTTGTGATTCAATTGGACATGGTGGGGGGGCTACCACTTAGACAGCCCCCATTTTTTTCTGTTCTGGCGGCGCCCTTAATTATGTACAAACGAAAATTTCGCATGCACATTTCTGTACAAACGAAGTACAAACGATTGCGACAATTTGTGATTGAATAGGACATGGTCGGGGGCTACCACTTAGACAGCCCCCAATTTTTTTCGTTCTGGCGGCGCCCCTAATTGTGTACAAACGAAACTTTTGCCTGCACATTTCTGTACACACGAAGTAGAAACGATTGCGATAAAATGTGATAGAATAGAACATGTTGGTGGGGGGCTACCAGTTAGACAGTCCCCCACTTTGTTTTCGTTCTAGCGGCGCCCCTAATTGTGTACGAACATACATTTTGCCTGCACATTTCTGTACAAACGAAGTACAAACGATTGTGACAATTTGTGATTCAATTGGACATGATGGGGGGGGGCTACCACTTAGACAGCCCCCACTTTTTTTCGTTCTGGCGGCGCCCCTAGGTTTATTCAAACAAACATTTCGCCTGCACATTTCTGTACAAACGATGCACAAACGAATGCGACAACTTGTGATTGAATTGGACATGGTGGGGGGCTACCACTTAGACAGCCCCCATTTTTTCTGTTCTGGCGGCGCCCTTAATTATGTACAAACGAAAATTTCGCGTGCACATTTCTGTACAAACGAAGTACAAACGATTGCGACAATTTGTGATTGAATAGGACATGGTCGGGGGCTACCACTTAGACAGCCCCCCATTTTTTTTGTTCTGGCGGCGCCCCTAATTGCGTGCGAACATACATTTCGCCTGCACATTTCTGTACAAATGAAGTACAAACAATTGCGACAATTTGTGATTCAATTGGACATGGTGGGGGGCTACCACTTAGACAGCCCCCATTTTTTTCTGTTCTGGCAGCGCCCCTAATTGTGTACAAACAAAAATTTCGCCTGCACGTTTCTGTACAAACGAAGTACAAACGATTGCTATAATTTGTGATTGAATAGGACATGTTGGTGGGGGGCTACCAGCTAGAGAGCCCCCAATTTGTTTTCGTTCTGGCGTCGCCCCTAATAGTGTACAAACGAAAATTTGGCCTGCACATTTCTGTACAAACAATGTACAAACGATTGCGATACTTTGTGATTCAATTGGACATCGTGGGGGGAGCTACCACTCAGACAGCTCCCCACTTTGTTTTCGTTCTGGCGACGCCCCTAAGTTTGTTCAAACAAACATTTCGCCTGCACATTTCTGTACAAACGATGCACAAACGAATGCGACAACTTGTGATTGAATTGGTTTTGGGGGAGGCTACAACTTAGACAGCCCCCATTTTTTCTGTTCTGGCGGCGCCCTTAATTATGTACAAACGAAAATTTCGGGTGCACATTTCTGTACAAACGAAGTACAAACGATTGCGATAATTAGTGATTGAATAGAACATGTTGGTGGGGGGGGTACCAGTTAAACAGACCCAATTTGTTTTCGTTCTGGCGGCGCCCCTAATAGTGTACAAACGAAAATTTGGCCTGTACATTTCTGTACAAACAATGTACAAACGATTGCGGCAATTTGTGATTTAATTGGACATGGTAGGGGCTACCATTTAGGGGAACTCCCTCGAGAGGAATCACTCTACTTATTTATTGCAAAAAGCAGAATTTAAAAATTCGCATTCGTCCAAAGTTATCGTGTGAAGTAACAGCCGTTTGTATGTACGTACTAATATTGATAAGTTCCACTACGCGATCCCAATTAATAGTTCATATACCCGCGCCACACACACACACACACACTAGCATTTGTACACACGAAAGTATACCTGGTAGTATCCACACGCTTACGCCGGAAACTAGAAACAAACACACACACACACACAGGGACAGAGAGAGAGAAAGAGAATATCTTGTTGTACCTTTATATTGAATGCACCATTACTCACAAAATCAGTTAAAAAAGAAAAAAGAAAAAAGTTGTAAATGAAACTTTCAAAGATTGGTACCACTGCTGGGTGTCACACATGAGATTGTTCCATAATGATTGATTCGTAATATGATGTATATGGGTTTCTTAATGGTAGTATAACAAAATGCCTTCAAATTGACCACTAAATAAAAAGTGAAATTTATTTCTCAAATTTTGTAAAATCGAAGTCGGTGGGCATTATGGGAACAGTCTACAATAACAATATATGCAAATAAATATTAATATACTTCACGTTTTCCAGTGGGTGCAAGAAAGCTTCGAATAGTATTTGTTGCCAGAAGCATTAGCTGATGTAATATATATATATATATATATATATATATATATATATATATATATATATATATATATATATGAGAGAGAGAGACTTAGAAAGAAAGTATGGCTGCTATTTTATATCAAAATCACCACCAAATTTGTTTTAGTATTAACGTAAATAGCTAACCTCGAATCGAAATCTTCTTTACTACAGAAAAACTTTTAGTTAGAAGCAAAATGTATCAACAACTTAATATAGCACGCCAATGGGCGCAGGAGGTTCATTGCCGTTTTTACTAAAGCTCTCCATTGATTTATGTCCTTAGCCAACTGAACCCAGTTTCCACTTTATATTTCAATCTCTGCGAGAACCATTTTAATATTGTCCTATCATCTGCGCCTCGGTCTTCCTATTTGGATTTCCAGTTACAACTTCGAAAGCGTTTCTAATTTCTTCCATTCTGGCTACATAACCTGACCATTTGAGCCTCCCAAACTTGATGACCGTAACAATGTCTGATAAGCGGTATAAAATTATGCAGTTCCTCCTTATGAAGTTTCCGCCTTTCCCCATTCTCGTTCCTTTTGGTGTTCGAATATTGGTTTAAGAATCTTGTTTTCAAATTCTTTCAGTCTGCGATCTTCCCTCAGAATCAGTGACCATGTTTCGCAACCATATAGCACAACAGGCATGATTATCGTTTTAAATTTTGAGCTACAAACTCCTCAACAGAATTAGCGACAACAAAAGATTTTTAACTGAATAATAACACGAAATCCCCACTTTCAGTTGACATCAATTTTTTTAGTGATTATGGTTTTGGTCTGTTAATAATGATCCTAGATATTTGAAAGTATCCACTTTGTCGCAAGAAAATGTAAGTTGGTATTTTAACGCATCCATAAAGTGAAGTATTACGATCCCGACAAACTTCCGTTAATTTAGTTTTCTCTGCATTAACTTTTAAGCCTATATCCCTGAGAGTGTTAATTAAGATTTCTGCATTCCTTTCTATTCCTTTCAGGATGTTGTATTCTCTCATTTCTTTTCAAGTATCAGTCGAATTGTAAATATCTGCTCGATAGTTAATCGATTACCTATACCGTTACCTATATCCGGGCTGGTAATCTCCAATAATTTCATCTGCGTATGGGGTCAGTCTTGCTAATAGAATATTTGAAAGGATTTTATAGGATGTTGACAGAAAAGAAATGCCTCGATAATTATTACAGTCAGTTTTTTCGCCTTTCTTGTGAATTGGAACAATGATTGAATCTTTCCACTCTTGTGGCAATTCTTCCTTGTTCTAAATAAGGAGAATGAGTTTGTGTATCTTGTTCCACAATTTTTCGCTTCCAGCTAACATTAACTCAGCCGGAATTTCATCTACATCCGGAGATTTGTGTTTCTTTAATTTCTTTATAGCGGTTTCTACTTCTATTCGGTTGGGTTCTGGAATATACAGTTCTGCGGTGTGCAGTGGCGTATTTACGATTTTATTTCGGGAGGGGCTTTGCTAACTTTCGGGGGGGACTTTGCCTGAAAATGTGAAAATTCTGCAAGATATTTCATATACTTTACTATAGTAAGTAAGATTTCGGGGGGGGCTTAAGCCCGGAAGCCCCCCCTAAATACGCCACTGGCGGTGTGTATCTCCTTTTCTCTACGCAAACTAGTTTTTGGTTGCGTGTTAAGCAAATCGTCAAAGAAATCTTTCCATCGATTTAAGATGCTATCCGTGTCAGTGAGAACACCGTGTCAGTGAGTCAGTTTTCTTTAATATATAAACACGAGGTTGATAGCCTTTCTTAAATTCGTTGATTCTCTTATAAATGTCCCGGATGTTTTTTCTATTTTTACTATTATCTTCAAGTTCCTTAATTTTAGCTTTCAGAACATTGCGTTTCTTTGTTCTAAAAGTTTTGGAAGTTTCCCGCCTGATATCTGCGAAATTTTGTGTAGTCAATTCATTCGGATTTTGTAGCCAGCGTAATTTTGCATGTTTTTTCTTCTCTGCTAGTTTTATGCATTCCTAGTAGAACCATGGTTTGTTCCTACGTATTTCCTAGCGTCCCAATTTTTCTTTTGCTGAAATTATAATGCTCTCTAATTTCAATTCAGGTATCCTCAACACTAGTGCACTCCGAATCTTCTAAAGCCGAGAATCTATTCGACACTTCCATCTGGTATTTCTCTCTTACCTGGCTCTCTTCTAATTTCTTTAAATTGAATCTCTCCGTTTTCGGACAATGAATATTCCTTTATTCAACGATAACCTCTCTCGTATTATCGCTGCTACCAGGTAGTGGTCAGTGTCACAATCAGCCCCTCTAAACGACCGGACATCAATTATGTTAGATTGCCTTCTTCTATCTACTAAAACGTGATCAATTTGATTATGTGTTTTCCCGTCTAATGATGTCCAAGTGTATTTATGAACGTCGCGATGTGGGAATTTTGTACTCTTCACGCATTACTTTCCTTATGCAGACTTTCGTTCCCTATAATCGGTTTGAAAATATCCTCTCGTCCTACCTTCGCATTGAAATCCCCTAATAGAATTTTCATATGGTTTCGCGGGAGTTGGTCAAATATCCGTTCCACTTCTTCGTAAAAACTGTCTTTTATGTCGCCATCCTTATCTTCAGTTGGGGCATGCACATTTAAAACAACAATATCGCACCACCGTTCCTTAAGAGTAATAAAAGAAAATCTGTCAGTAACAAACTCAACCTGCTTAATTGCTGGTACTATACGTTTATGAACGTAAAACCCTGTTCCTAACTGGTGATTTTTATTTCCTTTCCCGCAAAAGAACGTAAAATTTCCGGAATTCACAGATCCATTTCCTTCCCACCTAACTTCTTGAACTCTTACTACGTCCATCCTGTATTTCTCTAACTCTCTCGTTACGGATTTTAACACGCCTGCCCTATAAAGACTCCTAATATTCCATGTTCCAAATCTCATGTCCATTTTCTTTTGCTGAGGTCGTGCCAAGTTATCAGTCCTTGTCCGAGGCTTTTGTTAATATTTCTGAACAAGTGCTTTTTTTTTACAGGATGAGGTTGTTAGCCCTAAACAAACCCCCAAGCTGGAGGACCACTCCTAGTCGGCTGTCCGCGACTGCTTATTCAGTATATTCGCAGCTAACCTCTATATCTAGAGGCCTTCTCCTCGATCCGCAACCTGAGAACGCGCCATGCCGTGGTGACAGGAACCCACGTAACACGGTAAAATAAAAAATAATAATGTCATATTTCGCAGGGCATCTTATGTATAGGGCGCTTGTATTCTTCACAGGTTCTGTACTACCAGTCAGTATTTGAATTTATTATACAAAGCTCGTATACAGAATAACTAAAACCATTTATCTGTAATGTGATGTTTCGTAGGGCGCCTTATGTAAAGGGCGCACTGTACCTTTCACGGGTTCTTCGCAAACAGTAACTGTGTGTATTTATTGTACAGAACTGTACTATACAGAAGAGTAAATAAAATCGTTCATCTTTGATGTGGTCTCGGAAGGGCGCCTAATGTAAAGGGCGCGCTGCACCTTTCACGGGTCCTTTACCAATAAAACTGTAAGAATTTATTACTAAAAACTTGTACCTTTATTTATACTGTGATGTTTCGGAGGGCGCACCGGGACACGTCCCGGTGGGCCAGCACGAGCCTGCCTTAACGTGATGTGTTTTGTAGAACCAGAGATTCCAGGATCGTCATCATCTTCTGATTGAGTGTTCCGTGCAATCACTTTATTAATACAAGACATGTGTTTAGTTCTCAAGTGCGATAATAAAGCACTTGTCGATCCTCCTTTGCATCTAAGTACTTTTTTACACAAGAAGCATTTATCTTCTTCTCTAGTCTCGGCACGTTCAAAGTATTTCCACACTTCACTCCGTGACATATTGTGCTTTGCTTCACCTTAATTGCTTAACACTTAATTGCTACTTTCACCCTTATCTTGCAGTTCACTGAAATGAATATTAAATGCTTGCTCAGTGCGTTTGCGCAGTTGACCTTGACAATCGTTGCACCATATGCACCTGCAAATTTTTACTATCAAAAGCTCAAAACATTATAGGCTTAAGACTTTTAGGTTCCAAAACGTTCAAATTAGAATAAAGTACATTTAAGGACGTTATACGTTATCAAAAACGTTGTTTAGGATTTTGTTTTATATATTACAGAAAATGACATTTTCGTACATTTGATTAGCAGTATATTTTAACAATGTTAGCTATTGTGCACATCGAAACATCTTTTAATACAACAATATTTTAGTTTTAAGCTAACATCTCAAAATAAAATATTAATAGAACTTTCCTTACCTGGAGTTGTTATTCAAATCTGGTACAAGTAACATTGCCAAAGGGGGCCAAGAAGGCGGGCGCTACCCGTAGGCTATACCTGCACCCCAGACTGGTAGTATATATTAATATTGCGCAAATAATGTGAAATCAACCTTTTCAGTATAACCTCTCTCAAGTAAAATGTATCCACCCTTCGATTGTGTCCCCAAGAACTTAAATCTGATACTGTAACTGGTGGTATAGCATATCATAGCCAGTTTAGAACAACAATGAACCTAATATTTTTACTTTACTTATTTATTATTTTTAATTTTCCTATTTTTAAAATCAAATGCACTTCACTTTCCTAGAATCACACTAAGGGAGAAAATAATACCTATATGAGGAAGAACATACCGCGTAGAGGGAGCCTTGTTATTCCATAGTTCAAAACTGTTTGACGATGAGAGGCTAAATCAATATTTCGTGCGTTGATATATATACTACGGCAACTTAGGGTATAGATTCTAAACGCGGGGGAACTCCGTCCCGACTTCGAAAAAATATGTAGGCGTCGCCCAGTTCCTTACAAAAAATACAATGGAGAAAGATAGGAAGGGGGAACAAGCGTGACGTCATGCTGCTACCTACCGTCCTTAGTGATGGGCAGTGGGAATATTCCCGGTGGGAAGGAATTTAAAAATGGGAATATTCCCGGGTTTTTTCCCTGGCCTATAAATTCCCGGGAAGGAATTTATTTTCATTTCTTTACTTTATCTTCCAAATTATAAGAACAATATGACTAATAACTTTATTTTAATATATTATAATTTAATTCTAGGTTTTAAAAAATTTGGAGGTTAAAAAATTTAAAATTCTTTGACTGTACTTTATATAACTAATACAGTGAAACCTGTCTATGTTGGCCACCATCGGTTCCATCGAAAAGTGGCCAACTTAGACAGGTGGCCAACTTACAGAAAATAAGTGTGATTTATGTATTTTTAAAATAGGGTTTCTAGTATTACTTGATTGTAAAATTTTAATTAACAGTGTCACGACAGCTACATATAAATAATGTATATAGAGTAATCATAAAAATATACAGTACTAGAAAATATTACTATAGTATGTTTAATGTATGTGCATACCTTTTCCTGAAAACTAGTCTGTACTTTGCGTTATTTGGATTGAAAACACAATAACACAAACAACCATGAAATAGAAGCGTATGTACGCAGTTTATTGAAATTGATATTATAGCACACTGAGTTATTCAGATTGGAATGAAGAAAAGCTAAGTTATGAATTGAGAAATCCATATGCAATTTATATTACTTCTTTTCAGTTGTTACTGAATGGCGGTTCATTCTAGACGTATTCGTTTTATTCTTTTTGACAGATATGCACTAATATTGTAGTTAACTACCTCTTGCTAATAAGCTAGAAGTGTTTCCCTCGGAGCAAAAGATGTTTTGAGAAAATCTTGAGAGAATTAATATCTCAAAAACTCCGCTATCTTTTAACAAGCCGACAGTTACCAATAGTTGACAATTGAGATGGTTAGTTTTAACCTCGAGAATTTTCCGGCATTACTAAAGCTCCCCACTGTTAAGAGGAGCTGATATAGCTAATGGTTTTATCAAAACAGACAGGGTAAACAAATACATACAACCATTTCCTGAATTCCTGTACGTGCTTTTTCTTATTCACATCTTCCTTCACCATCCCTTTATCAGGGTAGTCTTCAGGCCATTGACCTCCAAGAGCAAATCGCGGGAATCCTTGCTTCTTTTCTCCAGTCACAAATACAGAACATCTGCCTCTAATATGAGAATTCGAAAGAGTTAAGAAAAATAACAAAACCGTATTTTGCGTGGCCAAGATACGCAGGTAAATTTATCATTATCATCATAGGATAAACATTGCTTCAGTGTGGCCAACTTCCAAGATAGACAGGTGGCCAACTTATAGAGTAGTAAATAACGAATGTCTTATGAGAAATTGCAGGTTCAAGACAAACTAGGCCAAGATAAGCAGGTGGCGAACTTAGAGAGGTGGCCAAGTTGACAGGTTTCACTGTAATATATTTTTTGTTCCATTTTCATTTGCACTAAAAAGTAACGTAATTGTTTAGAATTAGGGGGCCAAAACTAGCAAAAAGTAGGATGATTTACGAAAGAAATGAGTTGATAGTGATGTTCAAGTAGTCAAGAAAGTATCGAACACCTTTTTTTTTTTTAGGGTAGTAGGGGATTTATAGAAAACGGAAAGGTAAGAGAAAGTGATTTATGTGAGAAAAGAAAGTGAATTGTTGGTAACGAAGATAGAAAACAACGTGCCATGGGGGGCTCTAACCCGCCTTCATTCGCTAACGCTCGCTCTGCAATTCTGTTTGAATTTAAAGTTGGTAACGTAATTTAACGTATGAAACCATAAAACAACCTTATCGAAATAGAATATCGCAAAAAAGCAGGTGCAAAAGCTGGCCCCCAATGCTAAAGAACAGCCAAAATTAGCAAAGTACTAATTTACAAATGATGAAAAGGAACCATTTTGTAAAGTAATTTAGAATTATATAGAAATAGAGATGAAGTACTATTAATAAACACCGAACCACCATTAGTAATAGACGTCGGGCTGTCTCCTCTCTCTGACTCGAATTTCTGAAGAGGTACTCGGACTTCTTCTACATGTGAATTAACGTATGGAATTTCGAGTAATAGGTAGAATGATAGGTCGTGTATGGCAATGCTACGTGCTAAAATATAAAGATAAGTAAGTATCTTGCAAATTTTGTGAACATAAATATGTATGCGCAAATGTTGATAAAGTGGTGAGACTGGTATCTTCTATCATTAACCCAATCTAATTGGTTTATAACATTTATAAATTTAATGTGTTTATAATATCAGTAATAGAGTCAAGTTGAGCAAATCCACTTACATATAAATTTAAACTGTTACTATATAATTTACTATATAATTTTTCACACATATTTAATTGATAGAACATGTAAATAAATATACATTTATGCATACTCTCTAAATATAATAAAGTGTTAATAAAGTAACATAGTACCGTTCAGAATATATAGATTTTAAAGAATCCTCTGTGGACAACAGTAATAATATGCTGTGATATAAACATTAAATCAACTTTGAAATCATAATATAGTAATAGAATGCAATTTTCTTTCTGATTGAACATAAATTCCCAGATAAATTCTCATTTTGGGAATCTTCCCGGGAATATTCCCAGGGAATATTCCCGAAAAATATCTTCCCGGGAATTTACCCATCACTAACCGTCCTCCTACCTTTTCAGATCCACTTTTACCCCTTTTTATGACCCCCAAATTAGAACATTTTAGATGGTTTAAAATTCTTGTATTTTTGAACATAGCAACTTGATCTGTAAAGAAGACACAAAATTTCTCCATTAGACCTAACTGTACAGGAACGAAATAGGATCATCCTTAAGAATCTGAAGCTTCGACATAACACTCCATTTGTGATGTGTGTCACTGCATGAGAGCACTGCGTGGTAGCGATTTGTGTTCATGCAAAGCAAAATGTGCGTACATCAGCACAATACAAAA
Source organism: Thermobia domestica (assembly GCF_964235325.1). NCBI lineage: Eukaryota > Metazoa > Arthropoda > Insecta > Zygentoma > Lepismatidae > Thermobia > Thermobia domestica. The sequence continues at coordinate 145,009,092 of NC_137471.1, read as the reverse complement.
CTGAAAAAAGCTATTTATTAATGCTTATTTTCATTACCCGAAACTAAACGCAAATATTACGTTGTGTCGAGCTCGAAATACCGCTAGTGAATGAGGGCTCAGAGCGCTTGAAAAAAATTGATTTGCACAATAATTTTGTACTCTGAGTCCAGGAAATGAACACCAATAGGCCTACATACATTTCAATTTCTTACTGGTAAATAGTTATCCGGACTTTCGGTATCCAGTTCTCAAACAAGCCAAAAAGTTCGCTATAGTAGATAAATTCAACGACGGTACTAAGAAAGAGCTGTTTCAAACAAACAATACACAGTAATTTTTTAAAAGGCGGTAGATGAGCCTCCATTGGAATGCCTCCGTCTGTCTTTATTCGTGAAGACAATAAATCAAGCAATTTTTGTACTAGTATTACCATTTCTTCTATCTACTACATAATATTACGCAAATCTATCATACAGGGCATAGTGTTTCTTTCAGTATTCTCCCCATTAAATTGATCACTTGTGACTATAAATATCTATATATTAAAATGCTAGGTTTATATGTTTGTGTGCAAAGAAAAGTTTATATGTTTGTCTCCAATCTTTTGTCAATGAGATCTCGAAAACCACAAGTGCTAGAATCGTGCCATTTTTGCTGGTCGATTCCAAATTTTGTGTAGATTGGCCCAGTTCCAACTGAATATTTAAAAAACGTTGACATTATTTCTTTAGTACATATTTTAGGGTACACTGGAAGTGTTGACATTTTAAAAAAAATAACACATTCTATAAGTTATACACTCCAACACAACATGTTTGTATACAGTGGTTGTATATTTCTCAGGCGTTTGTTTCATGATCAATTGATAATGAAAATCGAAGAAAACTATTTCTCGAGTGATGGAGAATCTTTAATGTTTAGAATGTTTTCCTAATGAACTCCATATATCAGTGGCATTGTAATAAATTGTGTATGTAATGTATTTACTTATTACATACTGCATGCAAGAAGAAAGAAAGCACTGATCGTACAAGAATTAGAAACTCCAACGAGAAGTAGGCTCACTCTTGCAAACGGTGCGAGATGTTGAAAAAATAATCGAAAAAATCTCTCCTTTGTGGTACCCCTTGCCGATTTTTATCAAGACGTCTTTCATTTGTGTCTATAAGGGGACATGTACAGATGTTGTGAGGAATGACAAGGAGATTCATACTCATATGTGAATGATGAGCTGTGTAGAGAGTGCAGGTTAAGCTAGTCTAATTAAAATAAATCCAGGTTCTGAAAATCTATTTATAATATGGAAGGTAATTGTATTCGAAACAACTAGAGAATTACAGAAGAGTGAATACTGAATCCAAGGAAAAACATGTTTTTAAGCGTAACTAATAATAATAATAATAAAAATAATAAAGTACCGTTATAACAAAAATCCCAACTGGGTGTTGATGAAATTTCAAACTGGATTTAAGTAAAAGCTCAAAGGTAGTTTCATGAAAACGGAAGCCATTTTTGATTGAAAACTAAGCCGATTTGAAGATCTAAAACATATGTAGATTCTTAAGGAACCAATACCGGATTCGGTAAACATCGCAATGGTTTTAGTAAAAACTAAAACTCAAAACTGTTCTGGAAAACACATAAAATTATCTGTGGAAAGGAAATGCGTTCCGGAGAGCAACGAAAATTATTCTGGTCAGAAATAGAACCAGTTTTGGAAAAACTGATACAGGTTTTGATAAAAAACAGAACCGTCTTTGAAGAAAACCGAAATCGGTTTCAGTAGAAAAACCGTGGCGGTTTTTGAAGAATACAAGAACCGGTTTTGGAGAAAACAGAAACCGGTTTCGATTAAAACCTAGCCGGAAATGAAAACCGAAACCGGTTTTTGAAGAAACCGAAACCGGGTTCTGAAGAAAACCGATACCGTTTTTTTTTAGAAAACCGAAACCGGTCTTTTGGAGAAAACCGGTTTCGGTGAAAACAGTTTTTTTTAATTTTGAAAAACCGGTTTCGTTTTTTCCTAAAAACCGGAAACCGAACAACCGGTTTCTGTGCCAACCACTTGTATATACTGTATGTGTGTGTCGTCTTTTTAAGCGTATGAGTAATTGTATGTTTATCTGTTTATTTATATATTTATTTATTTATGTGTATTTATATATATATTTATAAATGTGTACATTATATATATATTTATAAATGTGTACATTATATATATATTTATACATGTGTAAGGATAAAATAGTATTGTAACGCCGCTAGTGGTGCATCGAGCCGGAAGGTTCATATCGTGTGGAATGAGTTGATAGCCGGTAAATTTGCAATTAAATTTGGGAGTGAGATGCGTTTTACTGATAAGTGATGTGTCAAATTGTTCCTCGTGTAATAGTTGTTAAAATGTGAGTTTATGAGGTAAGTACAAGAGAATGTTGAGAAATAGAAATAAAAGTCATAGTCAAATAACTAGATACATGATCACTATGAAGTTAAATAGTCGTTTCGGGTGGAGATACATGAAAGTGCACGTACGAACCACTGTAAGCGGCATGAAAATCGAGGTGAAGAATGTTGCGAGCTGCGTGCTCAACGTGTTTTAATATTAATGGTTGTGCAAAAGATGAACGTTTTGAAGAGTGTGGGCGACAAATGCTAATAGTTTATGCATATAAAGAAATTGATTAGTCTTTCAAAGTCTCACCTTTTCGATTTTGAAAATAATGGGTCAATAGTGGTACTACAAGTTTCGGCTTGAATTCTTCTGGAGCAAGCAGAGACTTGCACTTGTTGCTGTATGTCGGAGGCGGGAATTGATACCAAGTGTTGCAGATTGGAACTTGTTGCAGATTCGGACAGTTTTCATAGGAAGAGGAAAAGTGTGAACCTCTTTGTAGGATAACAGGTTCATAGGTTGCACCTGTTAGTAGGATGTAGTTTATTTTCTTGACAGCGTTTACCTGGGAGAAGAATTGGTCGTAATGAGCAAGATTGTTCAAATCGGCGTCTCTTCTTGAAAATTAAGATTTGTTTATGCAAAAGGTCGTTGATAGTATCTTGTGATGTTCTCAGAATTCGAACTATGTACGTTGGTCCCTGATTGTTCCGAATATGGATGCATTTTTAAAGGTTTATCCAACTTCAGGAAGTTAAGCCTATATATCAAGTGTTATAGATAGAGGGACCCCTCGTACTACTACTATTGACACGGTATGTGGCTGAGGTTGCTAGTGTCGGATGTTGTTGAGAGAAGTTAAAGTTGCAGTTTTCCTGAACATTTCGAAACTGGATTGTCACGAATTATTTTGCAAAGTTAGCCGACTGTGATTTAATGATGAATCCTTATTTTTTTCGTTTCAACCATTTGCGAAATACCTTTGCGTTGCCCATACTGGAGAAGTTAGAGAAGTAAAACCTTCGAACTAAAGTACTTTGGATTGTAGTTTTGCCGTAGCAAGCTGTAGACAGGCTGCAGAGGAGGATAAGCTGGTTGGAGTCAGTGTCGGAGCTCGAGATGCTATGTGCATTTGTATGCTTCTTAAATGGTGGTGAACTAGTTGATGATGCTTGGTGGTTGCCACTGATTGGAGAACGAGAACTCTGGGAACCTGGATTAGTGTATGCTCTGTCTCTTCGATTTTTCCGCATCTCGTTTACCTCCAAACGAATAAACGAAATGAAATTTTGAGTTTTACGTCCCACGAATATTCCGGGTAGGCTAAGCGAGGCCATGATGATGAGCAATGAATGAAATTGTGGAATGAAGAAAGTGGGAGGAAACTGGAGAACTCCGAGGAAACCCAAGCACACGGTGTTTGTCCACCACAAAGTTAACTTGGGGGAGCAGGATTTGGACCCGAGACCCCATGCATCAGAGGTGAACGCTTTACAGCTGAGCCACCTTGGCAATTTTATCTTCAAAGAATGTATGAAAGACTTTCCATCGTCAATTATCATATGCGGTAAAATAACCGAACTGAAACAGTATCCAAAACTATGAGATGAGAACAGAATAAGAGTGAAAATGATCATAAAGATAATCAAAAATTATACTACTTGTGTACTCCAGCCAGTACACTCGTGAAAACTCTCAATTTCTTGCAACCTGTCTCCTGTTAATGAATTAGCATCACTGTTCGCCCACATGAGTGCAATAAACAGAGTCTAGACTTGGCAGCTACGGCTCACTACATGTGCGCCAGCTGAGAAAGTATGTGAATGCACTACGTTTTACCGGCAAACCAAAGTGGCTAGCAACCTATGAGAAGGTTACGCCCTCTGTAACGTGAGTAATGGAAAAGAATTTATTTACAAAATGTAAGTTGAGACCTGTGCTCTATCGAAATTTTACAATTATACGGTATAACAACTAAAAAAAATCAAAAAGAAAAAGAAAAATGGGCGTATGGAACTTTGATCCTTAGCATTATAATGTAAGTAAACATATATAACACAACGTAATATAGACAGATTGATTCAATATAAGTACAATACAATTAAAGAAAATAAAAATAAAATGTGTAAAGGGATAACGAGGATGGAGAATGAGGGGAGGTGCGAAGCACAAGTTAACACATGTGTATTGTTAATTAGCCAAATGAATGTGTCTTTTGCGTAGGGTCATCTCTATGTGATGATGGGAATCGGAGAAGCCAAACTGAGCAGAAAGTGATTACTGTGCAGGATATGATGGATGAAAAAGTGGAAGATGCTAATAAATAACATAATCAGATATAACCTTCAGCCCCAGATTATCCCCAATTCGTGACTTTTTTAAAATTATATGTAAACAAGTGCAACAACAGTTTTCTTAATTGGTATGTTAGGAACTTTGGTTGAGACACTTGTCGGTTTCCTGGAAAGATGTAGATTACGCATTTATATGCCTAAAAGACCTCCAAAATGTGGAATTAAAATTTTTATTCTTGTTGGTGAAACATTATACTACACAACAAATATAGAAGTGTATGTGAGGACACAACCAGAAGGACCGTTCCAGATAAATAACAAACCTGAGGAAGTAGTGAAGAGATTGTGTCAACAGATTCATGGTTCATCTTGCAAAGAGACCTTTTTACAATAATCGGTTTACAAGCTGCAATTTGTTTAAATGAATGGAATGAGACAATAAGTTAACAATTATAGGGACAATTCGTAAAAACAAGAGAGTTGCCCTCGCGTTTGTGAATGTCAAACGGAGGAAAGAATACAGTAGTGTATTTGGTTTTCATTAGAACTGCACCATTGGTTCGTATGCATCTAAGAAAAATCTGTGTTTAGTGCTGATCTCAAGTATGCACAATCACGTCAAATTAGATGAGAGTACCAGAGATAACAGGAAGCCAGATATTGTCACATTTTACGATACTAAAGGTGGGGTGGACATAGTAGACCAGATACCTACTGAATATGACGAAGAAAGAAACACTACACTATGGCAAATAACGTGATTTTATCACTTCCAAAATGTAGAACCGAACAATAGTAATGTTATGCATTCAGCGAACACAGCAATGTTTTTCGGATTGACTCTAGAAGATGCTTCTGTACCTCCTCATGTAAGAAAGCGAGTACGATGTTACATGTATAAACACAGTAAGGCCAGATATTTTGCCAAAAGTACTGTAAGTGGATTTGCCTAAGTCACGCAAAAATGATGTGTGAAGACTGCTGCAGAATTGAAACCTTAATATACCGCTATTAGGAGAAATCCTGGTTTACTTCTTTCTAGCTAATACATATTTTATTTTCAGTACCGGTATTTAAGCAATGAAATAGTAACATAATTATCGAACTTAATTTTAGCAATAAAGGTATTGCCTCAATAAAAATGTACAGTTTCGCTTAAAGCGTATCCACTCTGGTGTTTGTATTTAATATTGTAAATATAATACAAATTTAAATCCTAGTTCACATCTTATCAGACAAAAATGTTCCTGGGTCCAGGAGGCAAAATGTTACTATTCATAAAAAATTTTTCACCTTACCACTATACGATTAAGAACAATGAATCTCACGAGGGTAAAGTGTACTCACAGAGCTTAAACCTTAGTCACAAGCAGTATGCTGATAGCGATTTGATGTGGAATCTAAAGTGAGGTAAAATATATTGCATGAATAAAGGGTTTTGAGTTTGGAAGCGTTTGTTGATATAGGTGAGACTTACTTTTTCGATATATTACTGTAATATGGACAAGTTATGCATTGGTATAGTTCCAGAGTGGGACTAGGTAATCGGACAATGAAAGGTATGTGGAAAACTTTTGGTTAGAGTGTCAACAGTTCTTTTATAGATTTTGAATAATGAAGCTATCCTCACTGTAAATCTGTATGTTAATTTTGGCAGTAACAAACCTTTGTATGTACTTAGGATTGTCTATGCATGAAATACAAAAAGACGGCATTAAACCACAGAAAAGTTAAAGTTCGTGCTACTGCTTCGGGAATATTTGTGCTATCTCTATGCTTTATCATTTCCATTGTGAACCCAGTAGTAAGGTTACGGCTAGAGTCTGCGTTTGACAGTTGGAGATGGAGTGAAATATTGTTATCATTTATTGGTAGAGAACACTCAATTAAAATAATTTACAATGTTCAACTCAGATGGCAAGAAAAGAGTGAGAGTGACTTGGACAACGTGATCCCACGCTACAGAAGTGTGCCAAATCAGATGTTTTTTTTATTCTGCGTTTAATGTGGTAATGTACAGTAGATTGCTGCTCAAAAGTGCAGTGAACAGAAAACCACCTTTAAACTATACTACAAAAATGTACAGTGTTACAAACAATTTTAAAGACTGTGCCGTAAATATGGCTGTTTAGTGGTGAGCAAGACATGTCTGAAAATATCGATATGGAACAGTGGAATGTCGTTTCTCAACCAATTCTCTACATAGAAATAAGACCGCAAGGTCATAGAGTTGGATTGTTTGTAGTATTAAAATTAATGGGGCAGCAGAGCACAGAATGATCTCGTACGTGAGTGTGAAACTATTTGAGCAGAGATAAGTCTGTCCAAAAACAATCTTCGTCGGGTGTTTCTGCAGACCATATAGGAACAGTGCCCAAAGTTCACTTGAAAGATGCCACGAATCATTTCCAGATGTTGTCAGAAGGTGACAAAGTTGGTCATTTTGGTGACTATAACTTGAGCTTAGATATGGATCTACAGTAAACATGGGATAACGTCAGACACAAATGACATCCCTTTGTCGACTATTCTACTCAAGCACTCAATTTGGGATAGTACAATGTTCATAGCACGCGTAAAAATAACAGCTTAGGTTATATCATTTCTATTCCTCCAACAGAATGCGACATCTCATATAAACTCTCCGCACGTGTGAGATTTTTTTCCTTTGTGGATTTTCATTTACTTTGCAATATGTGAACCTTGAGTAAATGCCTTGCTAAGCTCTTTGCATCTCTTTGGTGACTGATATGTGTTCAACTGCATTTCAAGGTTTCAGCGTAGACTATATTGTCTTCCACAACTCTCACGTGTGAGGTTTTGACCCTGTGTGGCTCAGCACGTATCACCGTTGAATAAATTCTATTCCAGGATTTTTGCAAGGTGAGATTTTACTACTGTGTGGACTAACAGGTGTGTAGCCAAATTTGAACGATGATTAAATTTTTTACCAAACTCTTGACATGTGTAATCTTTTTCCCCTGTGTAAATTAAATGTACCCAAACTTGAACGTAGTCAAAATCCTTTACCACACGCTTTGCACGTGTAAGTTTCTTCAGTCTGGACTAACATTTGTGCACCTTAACTTGAAATGTGATTAAATGCCTTACCACACTGTTAGCACATGTGAGTTTTTCTCCTGTGTGGATTAACAGGTGTGTAGCCAAATGTGAACGATGAATAAATGGCTTACAACACTCCTGGAACGTGTGAGATTTTTATCCTGTGTGGATTGACATGTGTGTAGCCAAATTTGAACATCGACTAAATGCCCTACCACACTGTTGGCATGTGTAAACTTTATCTCCTGTGTGGATTAACATGTGTGTAGCTAAATTTGAACGATGATTAAATGCCTGACCACACTCTTGGCACGTGTGAGGTTTTTCTCCTGTGTGGATTAACATGTGTACAGCCAAATTTGAACGATGATTAAATGCCTTACCACACTCTCGGCATGTGTGAGGTTTTTCTCCTGTGTGGATTAACATGTGTGTAGCCAAATTTGAACGTCGGTTAAATGCCTTACCACACTCCTGGAACGTGTGAGGTTTTTCTCCTGTGTGGATTAACATGTGAGTAGCAAAAGTTGAACGATGAGCAATTGTCTTACCACACTCTTGGCATGTGTAAACTTTTTCTCCTGTGTGGATTAACATGTGTCTAGCCAAAGTTGAACGTTGATTAAATGCCTTACCACACTCTTGGCACGCGTGAGGTTTTTCTCCTTTGTGGATTAACATGTGCGTAGCCAGATGTGAACGTTGAGTAAATGCCTTACCACACTCTTGGCACATGTGAGGTTTTTCTCCTGTGTGGATTAACAAGTGTGTAGCCAAATTTGAACTTCGATTAAATGCCTTACCACACTGTTGGCATGTGTAAACTTTTTCTCCTATGTGCATCAACATGTGTATAGCCAAAATCGAACGTTGATTAAATGCCTTACCACACTCTTGGCACGTGTGAGGTTTTTCTCCTTTGTGGATTAACATGTGCGTAGCCAGATGTGAACGTTGAGTAAATGCCTTACCACACTCTTGGCATATGTGAGGTTTTTCCCCTGTGTGTATTAACGTGTGTGTAGCCAAAGTCGAACGATGATTTAATGCCTTACCACATTCTTCGCACGTGTGAGGTTTTTCTCCTGTGTGGATTAACATGTGTGTAGCCAAATTTGAACTTCGATTAAATGGCTTACCACACTCTCGGCATGTGTAAACCTTTCCTCCTGTGTGGATTAACATGTGTGTAGCCAAATTTGAACGTCGATTAAAAGCCTTACCACACTCTTGGCAAGTGTGTAGTTTTCCTCCTGTATGAATCACCATGTGCGTAGCCAAACTTGAACATACCCTAAATTCCTTTCCACATACTCCACCGCGCCTGTGACAAATTCAACAAACAATGAAATGTAAATGGAGATAATGATTAAGTAGAAAGAAAACATCTAATCATTCGCTATATTACATGATAAAGTTACGCCATATTACATGTTTTATTACATTTAATATAGTAGAAATATGAAATGGAGTACCATATCACTATTGTCTCAAATTGCTGTAGTTTGTTTCACTATATCAAATTAAACTATCATTTATATCGTGGAGGATATAAGTCTATGACCAGGTATTGTCGGTTGCCTTGACACAAATGCACAGTATGACAGTTAAATCTGTCTTGTGTGTAGTTTCGTGTGGAGAAAAAACCAACTTGCGATCCAAAGATCTGTACCGAAGATCATTCACTTATATCATCATAAGAGGAACACGAAAGGGGTTTTGAAACGAATTAAAATATTACATACAACTTTCCAAGCTGAGGCAGAGAAAGTTAGAGTAACAAGACTAAAGACGAATCATTTACAGCGTTGTGATCATGGTTCAGTGGTCTAAGGACCTGGCCAATAATCTCGAGGTTCTTCGATCGAATACACGTCAAGCATTTTTTTTTTACTTTAGGAATTATGATGGAAATAGATCGGCGATAACACACGCTTCATTACATTCAAGTATTTGAATATATTTTTTTGTACTTTGATTTAGTTGCTCGTAATTCATATTAATATGGAGGCTAGTGTTTTGAACAATTTCAAGCCATGTTGACAGAGGAATTAGAGAAAAAATTAGAAACCATTGCTCAAAAATGGTAATGAATATTGGATGTCTAGGACAAAAAATACATGAATCACTAGGTGAACTTCAACAGCCTGTAACAGAAATGATTTGGGAGCGTAGGAAAGAGCGAATTGAATGCCGAAGCAGAAAATTTACGTAATGATATCAAAGTAGCCAATAACTCTTTAACTGAAGTACGCTCTGAATTAGTTAACTCGGCCAATCATGTTCATTCAGTAACTGCTGAGTTTAAAAATAGTGTAGCGGAATGAAAGAAAGGTCTTACTGTGTTCTATGAATACATGCGAACGGCACAGTTTGAGTGTAGGAAAACCAACAAAATAAAAAAGTGCAAGGCAGAAAAGAAAACGTAAATACTCTTAAATTCGAGCCTTCCTAAGTTGTGAAAGATATGTGCCAAATAAACCAGAAAGTCGATTACAGACAGGAAAAGGAAATATGCAGTGTAGAGATAACGAAAAAAAAGAATTGTTACGCGTACCTCTAGACAATTGTTTCTAATGTAATTGTTTTGCCGGCAAGGGATTCCGATGTCTCACACATGATAAGCGGTAGCGTTCAGGTTGCGCGTATCCGCCCTCTCGAAAAAGCCAGGGAAGGCTTGAGAGTTCAATTGATGATTTTGTGTCATAACGAAGTTACAGTGTTGTTGGATTTTTGTCGCAGGCAAATGGTTTTGCGCGACTTAACAAATTCAAATTTGTCTTTGTAACAGTGTATGTCTAACGTAAGTTGCATTTTAGTGCTGCAAATCCATTCAGACTTTATCAGCTTTGAGTATTGTAGAAGGAAACGACTTCAAATTCACAATAGACCCGCCAAGCGAAATGTGTTTTACGTAGTGAAGGTCTCGTACATAATATATCGGTCGGAAATGTTTACCGTAAACAAGCCTAAAAGTAACAATTCCAACAAAGCACACGCATTCGAAAGTATATTTCCGTTATAGAATCGAAATGTAACACCAAGGTTAAGAAGAAAAATAAGATGGCCAATGATACCCAGTTGAGATTTCCTTATACATTATTAACGTAAACTCGATTTCGAGGATCATAATCAGTAGAATTAAGATGAGCAGACGTGATCATATCAGTACATCAGATGCAACATTTATTAATTTTCAGTTGCCGAAGTGTTTGAATTTTCAAGCTAGTACTTCACTATTGCGAAATTGTAGAGAGCGAAAATTTAAGTGTAGTGTTACTCAAAATGTAGACAATTGCTCATGATGAAAACAATGTTCGTCGACTTCCACGTAACCTCAGCACGCACAACCACACATTAGGCGTGTAGTAGGAAATAACTTGAGAATAAAATGAAAGTGCCTTGGTAAGCGTAATTCGGAACGCACTAAGCTCGGTCAAAGACGAACTAGATGCAAATTAAAGTCGAGCTGTAGGCGAGGTTATTTCGAGTCAAACATGCAGAAGAAGTATACATCGACTCCGAAGAGCACTAAAAAGCTTAAGCGAAAACACGTACGAACATTGTTTGGTAAACTACATGGCAAAATATAGTAATAGTAAGCGCAAACCTAAAAAGAAGTTTATGACAGATATCCCAATGCAGCGTAAATCCAAACGTCGTAAAGGAAGGCGTGTCATTACGTGGAAGTTTAGTAAATACGCTGTAAAAAGGGGAAAACTTTCCAAATTAAACAAACTAACTGGAAAAGTACACGTAAACGTGCTAAATTACAGCTTACAAGCGTAACCGGCACAGATGGAAAATTAAAATATTAGCACAAAAAAAGCGAGAACTTCACCCGAACTCGGGCTAAACCCCGGAAGAGATGAGAAATCAGAAATACCGAATTTAAGCTTTTAAACTTTTAGATTATGAAAAAAGGATTATTGTTTATTTATTTGATTATTTCCCCGAATTTCGAAGGTTACTTTTCAGAATCAAAGTGTGTGCCCACCGCCACTGACGCACCAGTCCAAGAAACCTTCAATATCGTTCTACAATCAGATACGTTCACTTAGATGTCATGTTTTGTGGTTTCCTTACAGCTTTTGAAGATGAAAGATGAATGTGGAAAGGAGAGGAAGTACACCATTGGAAATTTTAAACATGTAATTGATTTAGAGCGCGATTTCGGACTTTGAAATTGTAATAATACCGCACCACATTTGAGAGGGATGGCTATACCATTTTGAATGCGGACATTCAGTATCGAATTCTTGTTAGGATGTCTAAGTTTTGTATTTTTTTCTTTTCAGGTCTTTCCAGTTTTGGGAACTATACTTCATAATAAAATTTTATTATCAAATCTTGTTATGTTTTTAATCATTCTTCTTTATGTTTATATTAACATTTAGCTGTCTCCATACAATCAAGCATTTAGAGACCTGTTAGGCAATGAGAGATAATAACGAACATGATTAGAGAAATACTAGTAATAAATAGAATTAACCATAAAGTTAAAATTTTGGGTAATTAAAAAAATGTGCTCTTCAGATAGTGAATTTTTTCATTTGATGTTGTGATTGTATAATGAGAAAATATGCGAAATTTGTAATGTAAGATTAAGTCGCCGTTAAAATACTGTAAGTTAAACATAATTTAGTATAATATATAAAGTAATTGACAATAACCTTGAATTTGATAAAGTTGCTCGTTGATTTGTTCGTCGTTCGATATATATATGCCGTCTACTATAAAAAGTCAATGTGCATTCAATGTGACTAATGATACCTGAAGTTAATTGACTTCAGAGAAAGCGATAAGTTAAGAAGAGTTGAAAGTTATAATATAGTTCATCCCCTAGGGACATCCCTACTTTCGTTATAAAATTAAAGTGATAAAACCAGTGCGACGCCTGGTTGGGTCCCAGCTAATGTGCAGATTCGGCAATTGACTAAAATGTCAAAATTTTGTTCTAACTTTTAATGTTTGGCGTATTTAGAGAAAAGTATAATAGCAGCAAAATTGATGTTCAGATTTTAGATTTTGATATAATAATTAGTTTTGATTTGGATTTAGAGAAAGTAAATTAAATGTTATTTTTTTTTGATGTATGAAAATAACTTGTATTCTTGTGCTAGGAATCATAAACCGGTCTCGAGAAAAAGGAAAAGGGAAGACCGTTTACGATTCCACGGTACCCTTTACTACGATAAACACCGGATACTATGATGTATCGATAGTACGGAGTGCCTACGTCAGTTAGGCAGTATATGGTAAAATTAAGGTTTATGTTATGAGAACATATTAAGATTGCTACGTACGAATAGGTCCTGAACAACAATAATGTTCAATGAACAAGTTAATATTACTGTTATCTTGTGTTGTGCCAAAAGCTCTGGGATGTGACTTTATTCTCGATAAAGATAAGTGCAATTGCTAGTAAGCCACACATAAGTATTAACTAGCGCTCTTTAAAAGGTTACATTTGTAAACCTACCAATTTTGTAGGTACTGTAGCATTTGAAATGTGGGACTGTAGCATTAAATCTCCTCCCAGGGTGTATTTCTTGTCGTCCTTTTCATTATATTTATTTTCTTAAAATGCCCACTCAAGGCCTGAATGTTGACAGCCCAATTGGTGTTCGGAAATTAACCCTGATTTGTCATGACTTGAATGCCGAAGGCATGCAACTAGGGTGGTATGTAAGGTCTTAGGGTAGAAGCGATTCATTCGAATCGTCATGGACCCTGCAAGCTTCAACTGTAAGAGATTGTCAGCACCGTTGGTTGTAGGATCCAATTCATTAATCTGTATTTTTTATGAATGACTTACAACCTGTGTTGTCAAATAATTACGCACAGAATTGCGCTCCGTAGGGCTTCACCGCCATTTAACTCATTTATTTGTATTAAAATGTTCAAACGGCTATGAGTTACGTTGTATAATGCAAGTTACATTGTATAATAAACGAAACTGACTTAACATTGACAGAATTTCTTTTCAAATTTGCGGTCTTTTCAGTGACTGCTTTCCATACCACTACAACAACAAACTCTCCCTGTAATTAGAACTGATGCTGACCCCCAACATTAACGCCAAAATAAAGTTACATGTTCTATCGTAGAGGGTAGTTGAAACTTCGTGTATACAATTCATGGTTTTACCTACAGATGACTTTGAAACTCTTTTCATATTTTGTGGGAAGAAATGCCCGATGTGCAAAGTAACCCCTTGATAAGGTAGCTAGTAACCACTGTAAACGAAATGAAGTATCAAAATTCAGTGTGGCGAATCATAACACGGAACGATGAAAATGTTTGGGAATGAAGGGATCCATATAATTAAGAAGTTACGTCCCTAATGTATTGTGTTACTTTGGAACACAAATATACAAGCAAAGAAAGCATTTCAGGATGTTACCTATAAAATACTTAGGAACGTACAAGAACACATTCAACACGTAAGACATGTAAGTCATCCTAAATACAGAATTTTGCGCTATCCTTGTTTACCCAGAATTCTGCGTAATGCTCTAATCTGCATAGCAATTTTATTTTTACCGGCCATCTAGCACATCCTGGTTAGCGTTGTTTTTACAATAATTTATATATTATGTACGTTCACCAAGCCCCTAATGTGATTCCATATTGAGAAATGCAGGTCCATACCCTAAAAAAGATTCCTGGGAATGTAAAAAAGTCGACTTCCTTGCAAAATGAGTGCAGCTATGAAATGGACTGATGTATGGACCTCTACAAATAATGAACATCCATTGTTGGTTAAAATATTCTTTATCTTGTATTTTGCTTATGTCTCTCGAAGCCCGCAGGTAAAATGAGGCTAGACCCATTTGAGATAAATCCTAAATAAAATCACAAACGTCTATAGTTTATGTTCGAATATAATACATAACAGGTTTAGTTTTGTAAAATTTTAGGATAATTACCATTCTCATTATTTGTTATTTTACATAAGTCTCTATATAAATAAAACAATATCGTCGAGCATAGTGATGGGCAGTGGGAATATTCCCGGTGGGAAGGAATTTAAAAATGGGAATATTCCCGGGTTTTTTTCCTGGCCTATAAATTCCCGGGAAGGAATTTATTTCCATTTATTTACTTTATCTTCCAAATTATAAGAACAATATGACTAATTACTTTATTTTAATATATTAAGATTTAATTCTAGGTTTTAAAGAATTTGAAGGTTAAAAAATTGAAAGTTCTTTGACTGTACTTTATATAACTAATAATATATTTTTTTGTTCCTTTTTCATTTGCACTAAAAAGGAAGGTATTTTTTAGAATTGGGGGGGGAGGCAAACCTAAGAAAAATTAGGATGATTTACGGAAGAAATGAGTTGATAGTGATGTTCAAATAGTCAAGAAAGTATTGAACACATTTTTTTAGGGCAGTAGGGGATTTATACAAACCGTAAAGGTAAATGGGTGAGATTTATGTGAGAAAAGAAAGTGAATAGTTGATAAGGAAGATAGAAAACAACGTGCCATGCGGGGCTCTAACCGACCTTCATTCGCTAACGCTCTCTCTGCGACGCTGTCTGAATTTAATGTTGGTAACGTAATTTAACATATGAAACCATAAAACAAACGCATCGGAATAGAATATCGCAAAAAAGTAGGTGGAAATCTGGCCCCCCATGCTAAAGAGCAGCCAAAATTAGCAAAGTACTAATTTACAAATGATGAAAAGGAACCATTTTGTAAAGTAATTTAGTATTATGTAGAAATAGAGATGAAGTACTATTAATAAACCTTGAACTACAATTAGTAATAGACGTCGGTCTGTGTCCTCTCTCTCCGACTCGAAATTCTTAAGTAGTACTCGGACTTCTTTTACCTGTGAATTAACGTATGGAATTTCGAGAAATGAAAGGTCGTGTATGGCAATGTTAGGAAGTATTAGGTGCTAAAATATAAAGATAAGTAAGTATCCTGCAAATTTTGTGAACATAAATATGTATGCGCAAATGTTGATAAATTGGTGAGACATGTATCTTCTAGCATTTACCCAATCTAATTAGTTTATAACATTTATTTATTTATTTCAATTTCCGCCGTAAGAACTTAGCGTTCATGGCTTCGTCAAGAGATACAGTTACTATTACAATTAATAATAATCATAATTACAAGAGAAAACGCTACAATTAATAATACAATTATTTAAAAAATATATATAATAATAATAATAGAAAATATATTCGTAACAATAAAACTAAAAGTGTATTTTTAGAGAAAATATAAATTGTATGTTGTTTTATATATTTCAAAATTCAAATAAATCTTAATATTTACATTACAAAGAAAGATCACACTGAAGATATTCATCTAAACCATAGAAAAGATGTTTAAGTAACAGTATCTTGAGGTGCCTTTTAAACTGCAGGTTTGGCATTCGTTTGACACGATCTGGTAATTTATTATAAAGTTTTATTCCTATGTGGTGTATCGAATTTTGAGTTCTTGTTAGGCGGAAATTTTGTATATGAATATGATTGGTTGTTCATGTGTTGTCTTGGTGTAGGTCCGAATTGAGTTGAAAGTTACTTTTATTCATATGTATGAATGATGTTGTTTCGAGAATGTATATACACGGCAATGGTAATATTTTAAGTTTCTGAAACAGTGGTCTACTTGGTGTATGAAACGGAGCTGATAACATTATTCGTAACATTTTCTTCTGCATTGCAAATACTTTCTTCGCATAACAGGTATTACCCCAGAAAATGATTCCATACGATAGAACTGACTGGATCATAAATTTAATGTGTTTATAATATCAGCAATAGAGTCAAGTTGAGCAAATCTACTTACATATAAATTTAATCTGTTACTATGTAATTTACTATATTTGGTCTAGGAATTAATTCGTGCGGTTGGTACGTACACATTGAAGCTGTAGTACAAACACAAAATACATAAATATCTTAAGAAAAATATTGTCCATCGCTAGCCACCACTTTCGCCCATCTGTCAGGCAATGTACGGATTCCGTGGCGAAAGAAGTCCTCATCCTTGGAAGCGATCCAGTCAGAGACCCATGTTTCGATATCTTCTGAAGAAGTAAACCGCTGTCCAATGAAATCGTTGTTCATGCAATCGAACAAGTAGTAGTCCGAAGGAGCAACGTCTGGTGAATACGGCGGGTGGGGTAAAACTTCAGATCCGACATTTTCTAAATAGGTTTTGACCGGTTTTGCGACATGTGGGTGAGCGTTATCATGTTGAACAATAAGTTTATCATGTCTGTTCTCCCATTCTGGTCGTGTTCTGGCCAGAGCTTGCTTCAAACGCATTAATTGTCGTCGATAACGTTCTCCATTCATAGTTTCACCCGGTTGCAGCAGCTCATAGTACACCACACCTTTCATATCCCACCATATGCACAGCATAACCTTTGCACAGTGAATATCTCGTTTTGGTTGTGATGGACCTGGTTCACCTGGTTTCACCCAGGCCTTTTTTCGTTTAGGGTTCTCGTAATGGATCCACTTGTCATCACCCGTAATAATTCGATGCAGAAACCCCTTTCTGCTCTGTCGTTGAAGCAGCAATTCGCAAATGGTTTTTCGTCTTTCAACGTCTCTGTCTTTCAATTCATGTGGAACCCAATGTGACATCTTTTGAATCATTCCCATGGCTTTCAAGCGTTTGGAGACTGTTGTTTGATCAACGCCTAATGCTGCTGCAAGTTGTTCCTGCGTTTGACAGGAATCCTGCTCGAGCAATGCTGTCAATTCTTCGTCTTGAATTTTTTTGGGCTGTCCAGCTCGCTCTTGGTCTGCCAAGCTGAAATCACCACTTCTAAACCGTGCAAACCACTTCTGACACGTTCGCTCAGCTAGAGCATGGTCACCATACACTTCCACCGAAATACGATGACTTTCAGTCGCACTTTTCTGCATGTTAAAGTAATGCAGCAGGACACCCCGCAAAAACACTTTATCAGGCACAAATTGCGCCATGTTCACTTAACTACAAAGTGGTGTTGTTGACGCTTTAATCCACTGCCCTATACTACGAACGATACGCGATGACAGGGGTTTGCAACACATGTGTGGATACACGGAACTGTGGGACGCTCCGTTCGTTGCGCCATCTCTTGTCCACCCGCACGAATTAATTCCTAGACCAAATATATTTTTTCACACATATTTAATTGATAGAACATATTGTAAATAAAGATACATTTATGCGTGCTGTCTAAATATACAAAGTGTTAATGAAGTAACATGGTACCGTTCAGAATATACATTTTAAAGAATTCTCTGTGGACAACAGTAATAATATGCTCATATATAAAAATTAATTCACTTTTGAAAGCATAATATAGTAATGGAAATGTGTAGTATAGAAATGTGTAACCAATAATAAATAAATAAATATTTTAGCAAGATATAAACTACATAAGAACTGTATGGATGACATCAATCTTGTTATTATTTTTATTTGGTATAGGCCTACAGCTTGCCTATGTGTGCCATGTCATTTCCAAAATGTAAGCTATTAACTTACGTTCATGATATCTCCCATACCTAAATATTTCTCGTGAAGTATTGCTTTTTACCAACAAAATTTCCGAAACCATGTAACCCTATTATCAATCTGAGCCAATTAATTAATAAAAAATTGAACATTACCTTTCTGGCCGAACTGAATTTAAACTTTTTGTTGTTAATTGTTGGGAGCCATTAGAATACGACGCGCAAGTCTCCTGAACCACAATTTTCCTTAGCATTTCTATATTACTTTCAAATGCGGGATCTTCTTCTAGTGCTAATTCTGGTTTCACCCTATCAACGTTTAGTTTCAAATCCAAAGAGCACATAGCTGTATCCTTGTCCACTGATACCTCTACTTCCGTTGTAGATAATATTAACTCTTTGTTGTCATTCATTAGTTCGTATATCCACCATTTCCCTTCGAGTGGATCTTCATGAGGTAAGTCATAAGCAATTTCTTCTTTGCACATCAATTCCGACTTAACAGACGCCTCACCAGCCATTGTGAATTGAAATTTAATAAGAATTTAACACTGTTCTTATACCCCCTTATATTTTACGTTGTCAGTGTTAATGAAATGATTTACAAGTACGTTCACAAAAGCAACTTTATATTTCCAATCTTCTTCTTCTTCCTCTTATTCCTCTTCATCAGCCACAATTGCTCTCTCTGCAATAAATTGTTTGTTTGTAGTAAGAATCACAAAAGTTTTGCATAGTATCATTATCACTGTATTGAACAAGAATATCGGCAATTTAGAAAGGTAATTAAACGTGTAAAATGTAAAGATTAGAAGAGTTGAAAAATGATAAAAAGTAACAAGATGTGTACAAAGTCATAAAACAAATAGAAAGTAGTATGATAAAGCGAAAATACGTGAAAAAAGAAGTGTCGCAATCGGGAAAAAGTCAAATTTCAGTTTCAGGTTCAGCTTCAAGGTATTTTCCTTCCTTCTATTCAGAAGTTTGGATCCTGGAAAAAAAGAAAAAAAAGAGAAAGTAAGTACTGCTCTTTTTTCATTTAAAGTTTTCCATTTTCTTTTTCCACCAAAATTCAAGAATTTCTTTGTTTTTTTTCTATTTCTTTCTCACATAGTTCCCTTCCATTTACATTAAAGCCTAGCCTCCAAGCTAATTTAACCAAATTTCCTTCCTGGGAATAATTTAGTATCCGGAGGTGAGGTATAAACAGCAACCAAACATATACAATCTATATATCATTCAATTCAGCTTGACAAAGCAAATCGATCGAAACCAAATTCAACTACTTCCGGTTTACTGAGCCTAATTTAGTTTCCGGGGGTGGGGTATAATCAGCAACCAAACATATACAATCTATATATTTTCGAAACAAGATGTATTTTTCTCTTCAAATAAATTAATACGAAACAGAAAACAAAAGATTGGCTTTACTTTTAAAGCAAAATTTGAAAGTATTGGAGAGGCCAGTGTGAATTTGCCTCGGAACTCCCTCAATTATTGGATACAAAACAAATCGATCGATACCAAATTTAACTACTTCCGGTTAACCACTTCCGGCTTACTGAGCCTAATTTAGTTTCTGGGGAGGTATAATCAGCAACGAAACATATACAATCTATATCTCAATCGATTCAGCTTGACAAATCAAATCGATCGATACCAAATTTTACTACTTCCGGTTAACCACTTCCGGTTTACTGAGCCTAACTTAGTTTCAGGGGGTGGGGCATAATCAGCAACGAAACATATACAATCTATATATTAATCGATTCAGCTTGTCAAAACAAATCGATCGATACCAAACTTAACTACTTCCGGTTAACTGAGTCTAATTTAGTTTCCGTGGGTGAGGTATAAACAGCAACCAAACATATACAATCTATATATCATTCAATTCAGCTTGACAAAGCAAATCGATCGAAACCAAATTCAATTACTTCCGGTTTACTGAGCCTAATTTAGTTTCCGGGGGTGAGGTATAATCAGTAACCAAACATATACAATCTATATATTTTCGAAACAAGATGTATTTTTTCTCTTCAAATAAATTATTACGAAACAGAAAACAAAAGATTGGCTTTACTTTTAAAGCAAAATTTGAAAGTATTGGAGAGGCCAGTGTGAATTTGCCTCGGAACTCCCTCGATTATTGGATAAATATCTCATTACGTTTTTCGAAACAAACTATTTTTACTTCAAAACAATCAATAACAAACGAAAAACAATCTCTTGACTTCGTTTTCGAATCAAAATTTGAAACTAAGAGGGGCCAGTGTGAAGTTTCTCCCCCAACTGTATTTTGTAACCCTTACGTTTTTTTAGAACATTTTTTTCTTCAAAACAATCAATATCAAACGAAACACAAATGATTGGCTTCGATTTCGAACCGATATTTGAAAGTACAGGGCCAGTGTAAAGTTATCCTTCCAAATCAACTTTAAATATCTTCTTATTTTTGCCAAACAAACGAGTTTTTCTTTAAAACAATCAATAACAAAAGATTTTGGTATTGAATTGAAATTTGAAAGCAAGGGTTAACTTCTCGTAGATGCAACTACATAACCGAAATAAAAACATCGAAATTCTTAATGTTCTCTGTTCACGTAATGCTTTTTCATGTTTTTGTTTTGTTCTTAAGCAAAATTTCCTGCTAACTAACTCTAAGGACTATAGAGGCTGAAGGTTGAATGCTGCATTCACAAAAACTCTCCATTCACTTCTCTCCTTAGGCAACAGGATCCAGTTTCTACTTTATATTCCAATTTTGCGAGATACGTTTTAATATTGTCCTATCTTCACCTAGGATCTTCCTATTGGTCTTTCTCCAATTGGATTTCCAGTTTAAACTTTCAAACCACTCTTATTTTCTTCCATTCTGGCTACATGACCTGCCCACCTGAGCTACCTAGATTTCATAGCCTTTATAATGTTTGATAAACAATATAAGTTATGCAGTTCATCGTTATGAAATTTCCGCCATTTCCCACTCCTGTCGTTCTTGTGAGCGAATATTTACCTAGGGATTTTATTCTCTAATACTCTCAGTCTGTGTTCTCTCAGAGTAAGCTACCAGTTTCAAAACCATACAGTTCAACAGGGATGATTATTGTTTTGTAGATGTTAAGCTTCAAAATCTACGTCAGAATTCTTGAAGATAAAAGATTCTGATCTGAATAATAACACAAATTCCCTTCTTTCAGTCGAGATCTTATTTCTTCGTATATATCGTTTTGGTCTGTTAATATTGATCCTAAACTAACAGCACAATTATATAGGAAGCACTGCCTATCATGTTCCCTCAGGTACATGGAAATGTGCCCAGTATGTGCCTTATGTACCTGTGAGAGGGAAACCACATGGATGGCAAGCGATAGTCACAGTCTATGTCCGCCCCTAAGCACATGCCTGGGAAACTTACCTAGCATGTTCCAAGAAGGTTCCTCATGCCCCAAGCATCAATGAACCACATAATTATTCACCCAAAACATGTTAAATCGCCTATATGCGTAATATGCTTACATTAAGGTGAGTCTAAAAAACACTTTAACCAAGTAAAAAAATGTGCCTCAGAGTGGGCGTGAACCAACAACCATTTGATTACTAGGCGCGTTCTCTTCCGACATGGCCACGAAGTCGATGGGGAAAATGTTGCTTGTAGAGGGATAAATCCTTGAGGTATTCTTAATTTGGCTACTCAGAGTGCTGTTGTAACCCTGTATATTCGACGATAACCATTTGGGATCAGATAAAATCCTCTCGCCATGTAATTTTATAACAAAATGACGCGCTTCTGTTTACTTTATTTCATGGTTCTTCCATTTTCACTTTCAAATGATCGGTGACAGTTGGCATCTAAGAAAATACAATTCGTTATCCCTAAGTACGTAAATAATTAATTGTTCACATAGGTATGAAACATTCATCTTAATTTTTATTCATCAGTTATGTCATTTCTTTCTTCTACATTTATCTCCCAAATTTCATGCATTTGTTGCTACTTTTTTTTAAGCGATTGTGTACTAGGACAGAAAGTGGAGCAAAAAGCGCGAGAAACCATTGCATGTTACTGCGCATGAGCAGGTGCAAAGAGCTGACTGTCATTCGTGTGTCGCTGCAGATATCAATTATATCATAAGTATCTAAAAACGTATGCACCTAAAGTAAGTACCTCGAGCATGAAAGATATATGTCCCAAATGACGATATAAAAACAAATGATTATCACAGTGCTAAACTGAGCCAGGTATATAAATGCTACATTTGTGGTACATAGTCGCAAATATCAGTTAGGTGTAACAAGCACCTAAAACTTTAGCTAGCTGAAGTACATACTTAACAGATGAATACCATATCTACCAATTGTCGCGTACCCAAAAAGTAGCTGAGACACCTAAATGGCACATGCCTAGCACATCTTGTAGTGTTATGGTAGATATTTGAAAGTATCCACTTTATTAAAAGATTTTAAACTAAATTAGGCCCCGGTAACTAAATTAGGCTCACTAAACCGGAACTGGTTAACCGAAAGTAGGTAAGTTTGGTATCGATCGATTTGTTTCGTCAAGCTGAATGGATTGATATATAGATTTTATATGTTTGGTTGCTGATTATACCCCATCCCCGAAACTAAATTAGGCTCAGTAAACCGGAAGTGGTTAACCGGAAGTAGTTAAATTTGGTATCAATCGATTTGCTTTGTCGAACTGAATCGATAGATATATAGATTGTATATGTTTCGTTGGGGATTATACCCCACCCCCGGAAACTAAATTAGAGTCAGTAAACCAGCAGTAGTTAAATTTGGTATCGATCGATTTGCTTCGTCAAGCTGAATGGATTTATATATAGATTGTATATGTTTGGTTGCTGATTATACCATACCCCCGGAAACTAAATTAGGCTCAGTAAACCGGAAGTAGTTAAATAAGGTATCGATCGATTTGTTTTGTCATGCTGAACTGATTGATATATAGATTGTGTATGTTTTGTTGCTGATTATACCTCACCCCCGGAAACTAAATTAGGCTCAGTAAACAGGAAGTGGTTGACCGGAAGTAGTTAAATTTGGTATCGATCGATTTGTTTCGTCAAGCTGAATGGATTGATATATAGGTTCAATATGTTTGGTTGCTGATTATACCCACCCCCGGAAACTAAATTAGGCTCAGTAAACCGGAAGTAGTTAAATAAGGTATCGATCGATTTGTTTTGTCATGCTAAACTGATTGATATATAGATTGTGTATGTTTTGTTGCTGATTATACCTCACCCCCGGAAACTAAATTAGGCTCAGTAAACCGGAAGTGGTTAACCGGAAGTAGTTAAATTTTGTATCGAGCAATTTTCTTTGTCAAGCTGAATGGATTGATATATAGATTGTATATGTTTGGTTGCTGATTATACCATACCCCCGGAAACTAAATTAGGCTCAGTAAACCGGAAGTAGTTAAATATGGTATCGATCGATTTGTTTTGTCAAGCTGAACTGATTGATATATAGATTGTGTATGTTTTGTTGCTGATTATACCTCACCCCGGGAAAGTAAATTAGGCTCAGTAAACCGGAAATGGTTAACCGGAAGTAGTAAAATTTGGTATCGAGCGATTTGTTTTGTCAAGCTGCATCGATTGATATATAGATTGTATATGTTTCGTTGCTGATTATACCCCACCCCCGAGAACTAAATTATCCTCAGTAAACCGGAAGTTGTTAACCGGAAGTAGTTAAATTTGGTATCGATCGATTTGTTTTGTCAAGCTGAATCGATTGATATATAGATTGTATATGTCTCGTTGCTGATTATACCCCCCAGAAACTAAATTAGGCTCAGTAAACCGGAAGTGGTTAACCGGAAGTAGTTAAATTTGGCATCGATCGATTTGTTTTGTCAAACTGAATCGATAGATATATAGATTGTATATGTTTGGTTGCTGTTTATACCTCACCCACGGAAACTAAATTAGACTCTTTTGATATTTTAATTGTTATATTTTTACGGCAAGTAGGTATAAAACTCCATAATACACATATTAACTATGAGCGAATGTCATCCAACAATATTGTAAGACTACGCACTATTATGAACAAGCGTAGGAAAATGAACATTGTGGTTGATGGCGCGAAAGACGGCATCAGGAAAACATCATGAACTCAACGAACGACTAGGCAAACCGAATGCAATGAAAATCTGCAAAGAAATTGTTCATCTGTTATAGTGTTATGGAATTAATATTCTAAAACGTTTGGAGAGTGAACATAGTTTCAAGATATAAGTGGTTTGTGGAAATTAGTGAACACATTCCAATTTTATGCAAATTACTTAAAATGACATGAACGCACGTCGTAAGAACCAGTTACATTCACGTTGGTTTATAAGAAAATTTAATCTTCGTAGTAGATTACGTTAATATTCGTTGCAAGATGGCATAAGTTATCTCAAAGAATAAATCCATTTGATGTACCATCAAATTATCGAATGTTTAGTGATTTTATCATAAACTTCGCAATGGGAAGATGAAAGGCGAAGTAACCAGAATGGAACCACGAAATCGTCATCAGTATAAGAAAACGGAAATAGATTCCTTTTCAATGGAATAACACAAAATCCCACCTAAAACCTCTGTAATTAAAGTGTAGTGCAGAAAAGTGTTTAGTGAACCTACGTGGGCTAAGTGGTAAAATATTACCAACCTCAAAATAAGCCGCCTACGACAATATTTCATATCATTTTGAATTAACACCTTGCTCTTTTTTTCGTAAAAAGTGAAATGAGCTAAAAATAAAAAAGAAGGTACTAAAAGAATATCAAAGTAAATGTATCAACAAAATTATATTCATAAAAGTTGCACGTAAGTAAATGTTAAGTGTACAATACCTTTTCTTCAAGTAAAATTTATTCTGTGTATTTGTTTGTTTCCAATAATCTTTGCCATGTTTCATACATCAATCACCACAGGAATTCCTGGCAATAGGTACAGGTACTTGGAAGCATAATAGACGGACACGTCAAAGATGGTGAGTACGCGCGAGCGCAACCTCAACATGAGTTTATGTAACGCTAACGGTAACGGTGGAGGGTGTTGGTGATTAAAATTTTAAACAAATTTTTAATAACCTCTCATTATCCGGAATCTCGGTAGCAAAAGCGCACGCTCCGAAAACAGTGTATCAAGAGATAGTGAACTCAAATAAGAATACCAATATTATTACTACAACAACCTTCGGTTGTAATCGACAACTTACCATTTAATCCTTCAATATAAATCCCCACACTGATGTTATTCACGAAGTTGTTAGACGTAGCGTGGACGTAGAGAGATGATACAAGACTCAGAATTTTCAGAATACACTTGCGTAAACTTGTTATTGAAAACCATGTGTATTTATTTATTATATTTGTTTCTATATTACCACATTCTATCACAAAACAGTATTCATATACACAGCGGATAATCCTCACCACAAGTGAACAATATTTTGACGTAAACAGTCGCTTCAATAATGACTTGGTAACATTCCTAATTTTAATTATTGATACCGTTCAACTTAAAACTGAGATTGACAAGTAGTCAACTAAATAAGATATATAAAACAAGGAAATATACAAAATACTATATACAAAAAAATTAATAATAGTACATGCAATAAGGTATCGCTACTATATTTCTAAAAGTCTTTTCAGAGTAAACAAAAGTCCAGACGACAGTAGCAAATTATGTTATTTCAAGTGTATAGAAAGAATTGTTTCAAAGAAGTTTGACCATTTGTCTATATTTGTATTTCTTATTTTTAATTATTTTCTTTTTACGGATGCACTGAACTACTATATTATACTTGCCACTTGGTATAATTGTTTCTATCTTCAGTTCTGTCTTTGCCCGAACAGATGATTCACAATTGTAATACCAATTTGAATTCAAACTGACTAACTAATTGACACTTGATAATCGTGACTGGCTTACTTTTATTTAGGTTTAATTCAACTTAGTACTGATACTTCAAACATTCTTCACAGATAAATAGGTTAGTTAGCACAGTTTTCAAAAATAACAGTTACATAAGGATGTTATACTACTACTGTGGTTCTTAGATATTTTTATAGCTATTAATTGAAGTTATCCTATTATATAGGCATATATCAAATATAAATTGATTTTCTTTCAAGCGCTTTTTCTGGATATATGCTCCAAATTTGAGCTTAAGACTAAAAGAATTCAATGCAAAGTAACGCGTTCGTATTGTGCGCTCATTATATACATGACGTTCTATATTTACTGATCCTCTAGAGTGTATACAAGTGATTGACTTTTACGAATACTGACTGGCGCAAGAAACTTAATTATATTTAATCCTTGTATCACTGATATGCTGTATTCAATAAAATAGATTAGGTTATGAGTGAAGTATTTGAAATGAATATTATTATATTGCCCTAGGTAAATACTGTATCAATATTTTAAATTTACTTTTTAATGCGAATATGTTTCAACGATTATATCAAAAGAATTCTATAAGGTTACGAGTACAAAGCATGCTTTAGTGTGTCGTATACGGTATACACATATCACTTGTTTAAATCCTTTTCTTAGACATTAGTACGTGAATCCGTGCTATATTCATTTGTTTAAATATATATCTTTTTTACTATGACGAATGCAAACAAACTGTATAATGCAAGTGTTTTCAGTAGGACGATGCCCAAAAGAAATGTGCGATGTTTACTTGCAGTGTCTTTCTTCTCCACAAATACGGTGCACTTGTTAGTTTCTTACCTTGACTGGCAGGTTGACACAAAACAAGTGATTAAAAGTTTCTTGTTCCATTATTAATTCAGTTACAAATAATTCTTCATAGTTGCATTTTTATTTTATTCTTTTCTTTATACCATCCCACCTGTTCTTACTTTCTACACTGCTTCTGCTGATCCTGTGTTGTCAATGTTGCCAGTGAAGTTTAGACAACATTGGTAGAGTTCAGAGGGATACTGAGCGGAGCGCTCAGTCACACCGCTCGAAGTGAGCAAAACGCTAAACTTTTATACAAATGCTGATGGGGCAGCGTGTCCTGTCACATATGGCGTCCGAATATTTTGATCCTTGCGCCGTCACTAAGCATTCAAAAATTAACTTTCACTTAGTTACACAGATACTTATAAGAACAAGATAATACACAAACAAATGAAACCTGACACATATACTTATATACATATATACACAATATTTCGAAAAATGTACAGCTCGCAATCTATTCGCAGTATTCATCAGGCAAGTCCTTTAAAAGTTGACTGGCATAATTCCCTTCTGCGTTCTTCCGCCATTTACAGTATTGTTCCTTAGTGGGCTTCCACAATTTACACTGATGTTCGCATCGGTGTCCTATCGATTTCCCATTGTTCGGATCAATCAGGTCCACAACCTTAAGACGGCTTGCGAACACATAAGTATGTTCCTGAGTACAGATCAAACATCTGTTTTATCTGCTGTGCTGCTGCATCACTGATGGGATGTGTCCTGCGGAATATAAGATCGCCTACTTTAGCATGCCGATCTGATGTCATTTTTTCGTTGGTACGTTGATTCTTCTTCGCCATCTGAGACTTCTTACGGTGTGCAATCATAAGTAGCCGGTTGTCCCACGAATTCCCGTCTTCATCAGTCTCCTTTTGGAACAGTCGTTTTATCACAAGCGTTACACCCTTCACGTTTAGATCTGCTTGGACTAGAGCAACTTTCAGATTCTCCACAATATTGTAATTGGGTAACATAACGATATTCTATAAGTGCTTACTCCAATCGACATGTTGTTCAGCACAATACAAACTCCAAAGCCTATTCATTTCTCCATGCATCCTCTCCACGGGATTTGCTTGAGGATGGTATGGTGTGGTGTGATACACTTTAACTCCTTTACTAGCCATTGACCCTAGGAACTTACTAGATACAAAACATGGACCGTTGTCACATATAATGGCGTCCGGAATACCTAAATGCATAAAATACAAATCCAGGCACATCAGAATGGCAGCAGTTGTATTTCGTCTCATTCGATACGCTACTAGATGCTTGATAAACACACCATGCACGT
The DNA here is from genome assembly GCF_964235325.1 of Thermobia domestica. Lineage (NCBI taxonomy): Eukaryota > Metazoa > Arthropoda > Insecta > Zygentoma > Lepismatidae > Thermobia > Thermobia domestica. Next base: position 144,980,785 of record NC_137471.1, on the reverse strand, counting down.
GGACACATATGCCATGTTTGACTTGCTGGTTGGAAGCTTCCCTACTACATCAACTGATAGTAACTCTCGGGCTCTCGAAACGGTGACTGACTGTAACTTCCTTGGGAGAGGATTAGGATCAGCTTTGTGTCTCATACATAATACACAATTGCAGATGTATTGTCGCTCATCAGTATACATGTATTCCCAAAACGAAATTTTCTAGAAGCATCGTGTGTATCTTCGCATAGCCAAAATGACTACTGTCATCATGGTAACATCTCAGTACTCTCTTTACTAAACTTTTGGGTACAACTATCCTCCATTTATCTTTCAAACGAAAATCACGTTTTAACAGCACACCTTGTTGGATCTTATAATACAGTCGTACAGATTTACCCCAACTTATTTCTGATACATAGGTCTGATCTTGCTCTAGAGCATCAATATACTTCATTAACTGTCGATCTTAACGCTGGTATTGCTTCCCATCCTCACTGGTCATATTTGCTAAATCTCCTGGAAGGACATGAAAATTCAAAATTGTAACAATTCTAGGTGTTTCGCATACGGTAATACGAGACAAAGTATCCGCTACTACATTGGTTACTCCTGGTATGTATTGGATTTCCAACTCCACATCTTGCATCTCGATACACCACCGATACAGCCTTGTATTCCAATATTTTATGTTCTTAAAGTGCACTAATGTTTGATGGTCAGTTTGTACGATCACATGATGCCCGATCAGTAGATTACGCCATTTTCTTATAGCCTTCACCACACCCAACATCTCTATTTCGGTAATGGCATAGCGAGATTCGCAAGGCTTAAGTATGTGTCCAGTGAAACCAATAACTCGTTTCCCATCTTCATACTCTTGTGTCAGAATAGCAGCAGTCCCAATAGTCGAGCCATCGACTATGATAATGAAGTCTTTTGACATATATGGATACCCCAAAAGTATATTTTTAGAGATCTCATTTTTTATTTCCTCGAAACAATTCGTATGTTCAGGCAACCAGGTCCATTTCTTCCCTTGTTTAAGCAGCTGGTATAAAGGTGCTGACTTACGAGCAAAATCATGTATAAACTTGGAGCAACACTGAAAAAATCCTAAGGTCCTTTGCAATGTTTTTATAGTTGTTGGCCTTGGCAACGACTTAACTATATACACGTACTCTGGATTTTTCGCTATCCCTACCGGTGTTACCACGAAACCTAAGAAATTTGCCTCAGGTACAATAAATGTGCATTTCTTTAAATTGACTGTCATAATTGCTTGCTCTAACTTATACAATACTTGATCTAACAACTCGATATGAGCTACTGGATCAGTCCCGGGAATTAAAATATCATCTATATACAGCAAGATCTTTTCAAGAAAAGCAACTCCCAACACTCTCTGCAACGCAGCCATTAAACAAGCTCCACCGTTCTTGTAACCAAAGGGTACTCTGCAATGCCGATACATCTGGCCTTCAAAACAGAATGCTACAAGATCCCTACATTTTTCAGTTAACTCGATCTGACAGTAGTAATGCACCAGGTCAATGGACATTGCACAGGTCATACCATTAAATCTTGCAAAGAGGTCATCGAGGCGTTCAACCTTCAGATTTGTTAAAGATACGAATTTATTAAGTTGGACCAAATCAAGACAGACTCTAACCTCATCTGAGTTCCCCTTTCTGACTATTGCCAGGGAATGGTGATGTTTTGACACTGCAGGCTCAATGATACCTTGACGCAACCATATTTGGATCTGCTCCCACGACTTATCTCGATAACACAGTGGAATTGTGTAAGGGCGTTTCACAATTGGACCTTCAGTGGTAACCTGGATTGTATACTTAAACTTGTTACATTTTCCTGGGAAATGGGCGAAAACTTTTCTTCTCTTCATCAGCACATTGAATAACATTTCCTTGTGGTCCGAAGCAATAGGAGTTTCCTGAACCACTTCTCTCACTTCTTCTAGGGTAGCGTACAGACTCTCTTCAGTCGTTTTTTCCCTGACTTCCACTCTCTTTGGATGCAAGCCGAACATTGGATCTCCTGAACAAGCGGGTCATACAAATATTCCACAAGAGCTTGATCCTTTATTTGTGCCAGCGCAATTCGTCTCAGGTTGCAATCTTCTCTTTGCCTTGACCTAGCTTCATTATACGAATCTTCTTGTTGCATCAATACGCTGTTAAACTGATTTAAAACTTCTTTCAGATCTTCATAATCACATCCACATACCTGTGAGCCGCATACTTCCTCTGGATGGCATTCGCATTCACTCCAGTCTTCTATGACGTTTCCAGGAAGATTGTAACCCACACTCAACTCATTAATCATATTATTACATGTATTTTCTTCCTCCTTCGCTTCAACCATGGGTACTAGGACTTCTTGCACCCCAGTTTGAATGGTTACCATGCCATTTCCAAAATTCATTCTGACTTAAAACTTGCTCATGTAATCACGACCCAGTAGAAGATCTTGGTTGAGCCCGTCGACCAGAAAAGCTCGAACATTCGTCTTTATCTCCTTAATTGTCACAGGAAGATATGCTTCTCCTCTCACCATTTTCTTCCTGGTTCCACTATAATCGACAAGAATTACGTTGGGTGCTGATTTCAATTTCGGATGTGATATAATCTTCGTAATCTTTCTCCATAACTCTAAACTACATAATTTCACCTCCGCTCCGCTATCGACAAGTGCTTGCACAACTTCATTTAACACACTCGTATGATACGAGACCATTCTTTTATTTGTTCAAAGTCAGTCTTCACGTCATCAATATTCTCACAATCTGTGTTATACTCCCACTCTTGTCCAGCTATACATTGAAATTTAACTCGAAAAATATTTATCTCATTCCTAGACTCATACTCACGGACATATAAAGGACTATATACATCCCTATACACTTCCTCAGGTATATCCTCACTTACACTTTTCTCCTGAGTTTTCTCACAACACAAGTCGTACCTACTTTCGACCCGCGAGGTGGATACTTCATTTAGTTTTTTTGAATCTAGTCATCCTCGAGAATTCCAGAGGTGTTGAATATTCTCTTGGGAAGATCTCGGATCATCTCCTTCATATTCTTCGTGTGTGTACCATTTCCTTCCTGGCCGTCTATTTCCCCTCCAAGAACGTCCACGACCGCCTCGTCAATAGTTCCCTCGTCCTCGTGCACCATCTCGTCCTTCATCCAGTGATTCTTGTCTTGTGTTCACAGGCTCTGTCTTGTTGTCCTCCTGGTCCTTCGATATAGCTCCTACTTTAGGTTTACGAGTGATCAACTCTTCTCCGTCCTCCCACCTTCTAGCGCCATCTCTTCCTGTCTTCCGTTTTGCTTTCCATGTGTCGTGAATCAGTTCAAGTCGTCGGACTGTTTCAAGAATGTCTGCTAACTCCTGGTCTCGTCATGAAACCAACTGTCTCTGATACTGAACTGGTAGTAAAGTTATGATGGTGTTACAAATCTGAGCTTCAATGCTCTGGAAATCCAAGTCCCTAATCTGACAAAATCAATTTGTAACAAAACGTTCAACACTCCCATCAACCTTAGGGTTGAATGGTACAGTCTCAAGGTGCGTTAGCCTAGCACACGTCACGTCTTCTGAATGCTAATGTCTTAAAAACATTTGCTTGAGTTCGAGATACGTGATGAATTTATTCACATTTGAATAATGCCATGACAGCACTGCGTCTCTTACTACGAACGGTAATATCTTAAGCGCCTGATTAGGTCGCACACCCATTAGAGCGCACTCTCGTTCAAAGTGTATTATAAATGCTTGAGCTGACAAATCACCTCTCTCTGCTGGATAATGCATGAACGATTTTATATCCGTTAATCGCAATTTCAAATCCACTTCGTCTTCTCCCTTTTCCATTTCCTCCCTATAGTCCTGAGATACTTCCGAAGAGGCTCCGCGACGGTTCGTTGGTCTTCTGGCGTTTCCATTTTCGTTCCCATTAGAAGGAAGCTGTCTTTGTCGGTTTCTTCTTCTTTCCGTCTTCGGAGGCCATCCATCTTCTTCTGAATACCCGCTCTCATCGGACGAACTGGTCTTGATCCGTCTTCTCCGATAACTTGGGTGCACTTTAGGTTCCTTGCTCCGAGAAGCCACCGTACTGTTGAGGGCACTTCTTCCATAGTAGGTACCGCTGGAATCACTTCTATTGCGCCTTCCATCTAAGCTTGGTGATTGAGCAGGATTGTATGTCCGCTTCACTTCTGTTTCCTCTTCTACGCCTGAACTATGTCTTCGCCATTCCTCCTCGATCCTTTGTTGAAGTGACGCGATTGCTACCTCCTGACAAGCCAACTTTTCTTGTACTTTCCACAGTTCCGAAGTGTTTTGTCACATGACAGCCTTCGACTGACTCACTTCCGCGTGACACTCTTGCAGTTGATTATTCATCACCGCGATGGCTCTTATCATTCTTCCAGAAACCTCTTCTCTCACCTTTCTACATTCATCAGTCTTCTGCAGGACCTTTAATTCTTCTTTGGCTAAACGATCTTCTATGTGTGCCGTAGTCATCTGTAACACCTCATGCTTCACATCTGCAATCTCATCCTGCATCCTGTCCTGCAATTGTGTCATACCTGCTACACAGCTCTTCGATACCTGATCGATTCTTCTATTTACTTCTTCAAATTGCTCACTCACCTTTTTCTCTGTAAGTATTGCCACTTCCTCAAGTTTACAGACGGTATTCTTCAAATCTTGAATCTCCTGCTGAGTTCCGTCCATCTTTCGTGACCGTTCATTTACTTGTTGAGTTAACAAGGCGTTCGTCCTGTCACATTTCCTGCTAACTTCTTCAATCTTGTTCTCCAATTGCTCTCTACTATTCCGTAAATCCTTCTGAATGACCTTCATCTCAATCTGAAAATCTTCCTTGATTTTCGATCTCAGCCCACATTGTTCCTTTTCATTATACTTCTCAAACATCCGGATAAGCATCTGCTCTATTGCATCCAAAGACAAACTTCGTTCTCCCGTCTCCATCGCCTTATGTGGGTTGCACTGTCCACACTTCCATAACGACTCAACGGATGCATCATCCTCGAGTTCATTTTCTCCATTCCATTGTTCTTCTGTCATTTGACTACACACGCGGTGAAACCAGCGATCACACAGACAACATTGTACATGATACTCATCTCTAGCTGGGTCCTCACAACACACTACTTTATCTGAGTCTGACATGGCCGCAACACCAGATTCACTTGCACTTGCACTGTCTATTTTTCGATTACGCCGATTTCCACCCATGTTCCACCCACTACACAACTAACAGTCCACGAAATTCACTCTTGATTGCAACTATTCTTCACAAGCGTCTGAGTCAGGACCATACCTGTACTCAGGACCATACTTATGTGTTCGCAAGCGAAGTCTTAAGGTTGTGGAGCTGATTGATTCGAACAGTGGGAAATTGATAGGACTCCGATCCGAACATCAATGTAAATTGTGGAAGCCCACTAAGGAACAATACTGTAAATGGCGGAAGAACGCAGAAGGGAATTATGCCAGTCAACTTTCAAAGGACTTGCCTGATGAATACTGCGAATAGATTGCGAGCTGTACATTTTTCGAAATATTATGTATATATGTATTTAAGTATATGTGTCAGGTTTCATTTGTTTGTGTATTACCTTGTTTTTATAAGTATCGGCGGAACTAAGTGAAAGTTAATCTTTGAATGCTTAGTGACGGCGCAGGAATCAAACTATTCGGACGCCATATGTGACAGGACACGCTGCCTCATCAGCATTTGTGCACCCGTTGTTTTCGCAAGTTTTGCGTTTCGCTCACTTCGAGCGGTGTGACTGAGCGCTCCGCTCAATAACCTTCTGAACTCCGCCTTAGCTATAGCTATCTAGACTTGACTGGCAACATTGACAATACATGATCAGCAGCAGCAGTGTAAAAAGTAAGAACAAGTGGGAGGTATAAAGAGAAGAATAAAATAAAAATGCAACTATGAAGAATTATTTGCAAGTGAATTAATAATAGAACAAGAAACTTTTAAGGACTAGTTTTAACCTGCCGGTCAAAGTAAGAAAAACTGAACATGTTTAAAGCTAACAAGTAAGCCGTATTTGTGAAGAAGCAAGACACTGCAAGTAAAAATAGCATATTACGTTTGGAGAGTGTCGTACTTGAAATACTTGGATTCTATACTTAGTTTGCAAGAGTCATAGTAAAATAAAAGACATATTTGAGCAATTGAATTTAATGTGAATTCACGTTTTAACGTCAACGAAAAGAATTCGTTCGTTCTCACAACACACTACGTGATATGTGTATACGGTATACGACACACTAAATCATGCTTTGCACTCGTAACCTTATAGAATTCTTTTGATATAACCGTAAAAACATATGCGCATATGAAAAGTAAATCTAAAATATTGATACATTATTTATGTAAGCCGATATAATAATATTTATTTCAAATACTTCACTCATAACCTAACCTATTTTATTGGATACTGCATATCAGTGCTACAACAAGTAAATATAAAGTTTCTTGCGCCAGTCAATATTAGTACAAGTTAATAATTTGTATACACTCTAGAGGATCAGTAAATATAGAACGTCGTGTATATATAATGTGCGCACAATATGAACGTATTACTTTGCATTGAATTCTTTTAGTCTTAAGCTCAAATTTCGAGCATATATCCAGAAAAAGTGCTTGAAAGAAAATCAATCTATATTTGATATAGGCCTATATAATAGCATAACTTCAATTTATAGCTATAAAAATATCTAACAACTACAGTAGTAATATAACATCGTTACATAAATGTATTATTTCTGAAAACTGTGCTAACTAACCTATTTATCTGTGAAGAATGTTTGAAGTATCACTACTAAATTAAATTCAATCTAAATAAAAGTTTGCCAGTCGCGACCATCAATTGTCATTTAGTTAGTCACTTTGTATGTAAACCAGTATTGCACTAGTGAATCATCTGTTCGGGTAAAGACAGAACTGAAGATAGAAACAATTATACCAAAGTGGCCATTACATTATAATAGTTCAGTGCATCAGTAAAAAGGAATTAATTAAAAATAATAAATATAAAAACAAATAAAAGATTAAGCTTCTCTAAAACAATTCTTTCTAGACATATGAAATAACACAATTTGCTACTGTCGTCTGGACTTCCATTTATTCTGAAAAGACTTTTAGAAGTATCGTAGAGGACCCTTATTGCATGTATTATTATTATTTTTGTTGTATATAGTATTTTGTATGTTTGCTTGTTTTATATAGCTTATTTCTTTTGAATACTTGTCAATCTCAGTTTTATGTTGAGCGGGATCAATAATTAAAATTAGGGATGTTACCAAGCCATTATTGAAGCGACTGCTTACGTCAAAATACTGTTCACTAGTGGTGAGGATTATCCATTGTGTATATGAATACCGTTTTGTGATAGAATGTGGTAATATAGAAATAAATATAATAAATAAATACACATGGTTTCCAATAACAAGTTTACGCAAGTGTATTCTGAAAATTCTGAGTCTTGTATCATCTCTCTAGGTCCACGCTACGTCTAACAACTTCGTGAATAACATCAGTGTGGGGATTTATATTGAAGGCTTAAATGGTAAGTTGTCGAATACGACCCAAGAGTGTTGTAGTATTAATATTGCTATTCTTATTTGAGTTCACTATTTCTTGATACACTGTTTTCGGAGCGTGCGCTCCTGCTACCGAGATTCCGGATAACGGGAGGTTATTAAAAATTTGTTTAATATTTTAAACATTACCACCCTCCACCGTTACCGTCACCGTCACTGATATTATTATATACCGTTTTAAAACTCGAAGTGGCAATACTAACAGAGAAAAAGGCGAGTGAGCAATTTGAAGAAGTAAATAAAAGAATCGATCTGGTATCGAAGAGCAGCGTAGCACGTATGGCACAATGTAAGGACAGGATGAAGGATGAGATTGCAGAAGTGAAGCATGAGGTGTTACAGATGACTACGGCACACATAGAAGATCGTTTAGCCAAAGAAGAGTTAAAGGTCCTGTTGAAGACTGATGAATGTAGAAAGTTGAGAGAAGAGGTTTCTGGAAGAATGATTAGAACCAACGCGGTGATGAATGATAAACTGCAAAAGTGTCGCGCGGAAGTGAGTCAGTCGAAGTCTGTCATGTGGCAAAACACTTCGGAACTGTGGAAAGTACAAGAAAAGTTGGCTTGTCAGGAGGTAGCAATCGCGTCACTTCAACAAAGGATCGAGGAGGAATGGCGAAGACATAGTTCAGGCGTAGAAGAGGAAACAGAAGTGAAGCGGACATACAATCCTGCTCTATCTCCAAGCCTAGATGGAAGGCGCAATATTAGTGATTCCAGTGGTACCTGCTGTGGAACAAGTGCCCTCAATAGTACGGCGGCTTCTCGGAGCAAGGAACCTGAGGTGCACCCAAATTATCGGAGAAGACGGAGGAGACGGATTAAGACCAGTTCTTCTGATGAGAGCGGGTATTCAGAACAAGATGGATGGCCCCCAAAGACGGAAAGAAGAAGAAACCGACAAAGAAGACAACTTCCCTCTAATGGCAACGAGAATGAAAACACCAGAAGTCTAACAAACCGTCGCGGAGCGTATTTGGAAGAAGCTCAGGACTATAGGGAGGAAATGGAAAAGGAAGAAGGCGAAGAGGAATTGAAATTGCGATTAACGGATATAAAATCGTTCACGCATTATCCACCAGACAGAGGTGATTTGTCAGCTCAAGCGTTTAGTGTACAGTTTGAACGAGAGTGTGCTCTAATGGGTGTGCGACCTAGTCAGGCGCTTAAGGTATTACCGTTCATACTAGGAGAGGCAGTGCTCTCATGGTATTATTCCAATGACAACAAATTCCTCACATATGCCGACTTCAAGCAAATGTTTTTAAGACATTATCATTCAGAAGACGTGACATGTGCTAGGCTAACGCGCCTTAAGACTACCATTCAACCCTAAGGTTGATGGGAGTGTTGAACATTTTGTTACAAATAGATTTTGTCAGATTAGGGACTTGGATTCACAGAGCAGTGAAGCCCAGATTTCCAACACTATCATAACTTTACTACCAGTTCAGTAACAGAGACAGTTGGTTTCGACACGATGCCAGGAGTTAGCGGAAATTCTTGAAAGAGTCCGACGACTTGAACTTATTCACTACACACGGGAAGGAAGACGGAAGACAGGAAGAGGTGGCGCTAGAAGATGGGAGGACGGTGAAGATGTGGTTACTCGTAAACCTAAAGTAGAAGCTATATCGAATGACCAGGACGATAACAAGACAAAGCCTGCGAACATAAGAGAAGAATCACCGTACGAAGGACGAGATGGTGCACGAGGACGCGGGAACTATCGACGAGGCAGACGACGTGGTCGTGCATGTTCTTGGAGGAGAAGTAGATGGCCAGGTAGGAAATCGTACACACACGAAGAATATGGAAGAGATAACCCGAGATCCTCCCAAGAGGATATTTAACACCGTTGGGATCCTCGGGGAAGTCCAGATTCAAAAAACTAAATGAAGTATCCACCTCGCGGGTCGGAGGTAGGTACGACTTGTGTTGTGAGAAGACCCATGAGAAAAGTGTATGTGAGGATATAACTGAGGAAGTGTATACTGGTGTATATAGTCCTTTATATGTACGTGAGTATGAGTATAGGAGTGAGGTAAATGTTTTTCGCGTTAAATTTCAATGTATAGCTGGACAAGAGTGGGAGTATAACACAGATTGTGAGAATATTAGCGACGTGAAGACTGACTTTGAACGAATAAAAGAATGGTCTGCTATTATACGAGTAAGTGTGTTGCATGAAGTTGTGCAAGCACTTGTCCATATCGGTGCGGAGGTGACGTTATGTAGTTTAGAGTTATGGAGAAAGATTACGAAGATTATATCACATCCGAAATTGAAATCAGCACCCGACGTATTTCTTGTCGATTATAGTGGAACCAGGAAGAAAATGGTGAAAGGAGAAGTATATCTTCCTGTGACAATTAAAGGAATACAAACGGATGTTCGAGCTTTTGTGGTCGATGGGCTCAACCAAGATCTACTGGGTCATGATTACATGAGCAAGTTTCAAGTCAGAATGAATTTTGCAAATGGCATGGTAACCATTCAAACTGGGGAGCAAGAAGTCGTAGTACCCATGGTTGAAGCGAAGGAGGAAGAAAATACATGTAATAATATGATTAATGAGTTGAGTGTGGATTACCATCTCCCTGTAACTGTCATAGAAGAAGAATGGAGTGAATGCGAATGCCATCCAGAGGAAGTATGCGGCTCACAGGTATATGGATGCGATTATGAAAATCTGAAAGAAGTTATAAATCAGTGGAACAGCGTATTGATTCAACAAGATTCGTATAATGAAGCTAGGTCAAGGCAAAGAGAAGATTGCAACCTGAGACGAATTGCGCTGGCACAAATAAAGGATCAAGCTCTTGTGGAATATTTGTATGACTCGCTTGTTCAAGAGATTCAATTTTAGCCTTGTTGTCCAAAGAGTGGAAGTCAGGGAAAAAGCGACTGAAGAGACTGTACGCTACCCTAGAAGAAGTGAGAGAAGTGGTGCAGAATACTCCTATTGCTCCGGAACACAAGTAAATGTTGTTCAATGTGCTGATGAAGAGAACAAAAGTTTTCGCTCATTTCCCAGGAAAATGTAACAAGTTTAAGTATACCATCTAGGTTACCACTGAAGATCCAATTGTGAAACGACCTTACCCAGTTCCACTGTGTTATCGAGAAAAGGCGAAGGAGCAGATCTAAAAATGGTTGCGTCAAGGCATCATTGAGCCTGCAGTGTCAAAACATCACCATCCCTTGGTAATAGTCAGAAAGAAGAACTCGGATGAAGTTAGAGTCTGTCTTGATTTGGTCCATCTTAATAAACTCGTATCTTTGACAAATCTGAAGGTCAAACGCCTTGATTACCTCTTTACAAGATTTAATGGTATGACCTGTGCAACGTCCCTTGACCTGGTGCATTCCTACTGCCAGATCGAGTTAACTGAAGATTGTAGGGATCCTGTAGCATTCTCTTTTGAAGGCCAAATGTATCATCACTGCAGAGTACGCTTTGGTTACAAGAATGGTGGAGCCTGTTTAATGGCAGCGTTGCAGAGACTTTTGGCAGTTGCTATTCTTGAAAAGATCTAGGTATATGTTCCAGATCTGGATATATGTTCCAAATTTGAGCTTAAGGTTGAAACAATTCAATACAAAGTAATGCGTTCGTATTGTGCGCTCATTATATACATGACGTTCTATATTTACTGATGCTCTAGAGTGTATACAAGTGATTGACTTCTACTAATACTGACTGGCGCAAGAAACTTAATTATATTTAATCCTTTTATCACTGATATGCTGTATTCAATAAAATAGATTATGTTATGAGTGAAGTGTTTGAAATGAATATTATTATATTGCTCTAGGTAAATACTGTATCAATATTTTAAATTTACTTTTTAATGCGCATACGTTTTAACAATTATATCAAAAGAATTCTATAAGGTTACGAGTACAAAGCATGCTTTAGTGTGTCGTATACCGTATACACATATCACTTGTTTAAATCCTTTTCTTAGACATTAGTGCCTGAACCCGTGCTAAATTCAATTGCTTAAATATATATATCTTTTGTACTATGACAAATGCAAACAAACTGTATAATGCAAGTGTTTTCAATACGACGATGCCCAATAGGAATGTGCGATGTTTTCTTGCAGTGTCTTTCTTCTTCACGAATACGGCCCACTTGTTAGTTTCTAACCTTGACTTGCAGCTTAACACGAAACAAGTCTTTAAATGTTTCTTGTTCCCTTATTATTTCAGTTACAAATAATTCTTCATAGTTGCATTTTTATTTTATTCTTTTCTTTATACCTTCCCACCTGTTCTTACTTTCTACACTGCTGCTGCTCATCCTGTGTTGTCAATGTTGCCAGTGAAGTTTAGACAACATTGGTAGAGTTCAGAAGGATACTGAGCGGAGCGCTTAGTCACACCGCTCGAAGTGAGCGAAACGCAAAACTCGCGGAAACAGCACGTATACAAATGCTGATGGGGCAGCGCGTCTTGTCACATCTATTTTGATTTGCTATTTAACTTGGAGGCTTGCATGATATTTACTCTAACCACGCCCACCTCCAGCGTGAAGTACTTATTCCCTCTAACCACTAAGTCCGCTTTAAATATAAAATTAACTGCCCGAACATGAGAATCGAACCCCGGTCGGGTTATAAAATAGAGAATATGTAAGTCATATGTAGAGATAAAAACAGCGTAAACAGCGTGAGCAATGTTGTCCGCAAATGAAGAGGGAGTATGCTCTTCAAAATGTTGTTTATCATTTTGGGAGGTGAATTCCTTAACCAACGAAGCTACAACTGTATTTCTGCGAAGCTAAAACTATATTTTTGTAAAATTTTTAATGAAAGCAAAGAAAGGTGGCCATTTAGTTTTCAGGCGTTTACGTTTTTTCTGAATATCTCAGCATATATTTGTTTTAAGGAAAAAAAAATTTGCGGAATAAATCTCTATTTCAAAATTTCCTTTAGAAATGAGAAGCTACACAAGTAACATTTCCAAGTGTAACACTCCAATTTTGATAGAAATTTGGCAGGCAGATACTACACATAAAATAAATAAATACGTGTTTTTTTTATTTTCTGCCGAAAAACGGTTTTAGGGGGCAAAAGCCCCCATCCAAAATTTTGAAAGTTGTCGCCCGAAAGGCAAGAAGAAATGGACCGAAATGAACGAAATCATGCACAAATATTGTAGACGAAAAATGATGAAATACGGGTTTCGTGTTTTTCTAGAAAGATTGGTTGGGTAGGGCTCGGATCCCTCCAAACCTTTGCTCATGAAATATCAAAAGTGCTAGTAACAATATGTCAGAAGTGCTTAAATTTACATGAAGAATTGCAACGAAACTTTGTGTATGGACAATACGCAAAAATAAATGAACACGGGTTTTTTATTTTCTGCAAAAAAGGAGTTATAGGGTGCAAAAACTCCCACCCAAACTTTTGAAAGTTGACGCCCGAAAGCCAAGAAGAAGTGGACCGTAGTGAATGAAATTGTGCACAGATATTATATTTTCCTGAAAAGAAAAAAACTGTTGAGCGGACCGAGGCGTTGAGTGGCGGAACGTGTGGACTGAAGCGAATGAAATTGTATATAGATATTGAATACGTAAAGTAAGGCCATTCGTGTTTCACAAGTGTCTCCTTCTGATTTCTTCAAATTTGGCAGATCAACAACACGCACAAACAGTATAGTGTATTTTGTAGCATTTCATGAGGCACCTTTAACCCTTACAATGTTTTTCCGCATAAACAAAAACACGTGTCGATTAATTTCCTGTTTGCTGTCGATGTGCCAAATTTGAAGCAAAGCAGATAGGGACACTTCAGAAACACGAAAGACCTTACATAGGGTCTCTAAAATGTCTACCCACAATTTCATTTGCCTTGGTCCACTACATCCTGCGCTATTACGGTAATATTTACTTTTTTCCGGAGGAGGCCTAGGCCACAAAACACGTTTCGTTTATTGTTTTACGAATTGTCCCTATACGAGGTTTCGTTGCAATTCTCCATACTCTCTAAGAACCTCTGACATATAATTATTTGCACTTTTGACATTTCGTAATCAACAGTTTAAAAGGTCCGTGATATACGCAACCGCTTTTTTTTTTCAGGAAAATACGAAACCCAATAACCTCAATTTACCTCTACAATATCTGTGCACAGTTTTATTCAATTCTGTACACTTCTTCTTGCCTTTTAGGCCTCAAATTTCAAAATTTTGAGTGGGGATTTTGTCGCTTAAAACTGTTTTTCCTCACAAAATAAACTCGTATTCGTTTTATTTTTGCGTATTGTCCCTACACAATGTGTTCATGTGTGGTTTCAATTCTTCATGTCATTTCAGCACTTCTTACATACTGTTATTCGCACTTTTGATATTTCACGATCAAAGTTTTGTAGGGGTCTGTGTCCCACCAACCCTTTTTCTTTTTTCAGGAAAATACGAAACCAGTATTCCCTCATTTTATGTCTACAATATATCTGCACAATTTCATTCACTTTGGTTCATTTCTTGTGACCTTTCGGGCCTCAAGTTTCAAACTTTTGGATGGGGGCTTTTGCCCCCCTAAAACCGATCTTTCGCAGAAAATAAAAAAAACTATTTATTTATTTTTTGCGTATTGTCCCTACTCAAAGTTTCGTTGCAATTCTTCATGTTCTTTACACACATCTTACATACTCTTATAAATACTTTTGATATTTCGTGATCTAAGGATTGGAGGGGTCTGTGCCCCACGTAACCATTTTTTTACAGGACAATACGAAACACGTATTCACTCATTTTACGTCTGCAATATCTGTGAACAATTTCTTACACTTCGGTCCACTTCTTCTTGCCTTTCGGGCGCCAACTTTCAAAATTTTGAGTAGGGGCCTTTGCCCCCCCCCCAAAACCACTTTTCCGCAGAAAAACACGTATTCGTTTATTTTATGTGTAATATCTACCTGCCTATTTTTTTCAAAATTGGAGTGTTACACTTGGGAGGTATACATTGTGAGTCATAATGTTATATGCATCACATTTACTCTTCTAATAGAAGCAAACCCTTGACCCCCAAGCGTTACCGGACCAAATGTTCTTGGACGAAATGTGCTTTGAACTAAACATCCCTGGACGAAATGTCCCTTGGACCATTGTCTTTTGGACGATATGTCCTTTGGACCAAATATCTCTTGGACCAATTGTGTTTTGGACGAAATGTCCTTCGGACCAATTGTGTTTTGGACGAAATGTCCTTTGGACCAATTGTCTTTTGGACGAAATATCCTTTGGACGAAATGTCTTTTGGGCGAAATGTTCCTTGATCCAATTGTGTTTTGGACGAAATGTCCTTTGGACCAAATGTCTTTTGGACGAAATGTTCTTTGGACAAATTGCCCTTTGGACCAAATGTGTTTGGACTAAATGTCTCTGGAAGAAAATCCTTTGGACGAAATATTGGACGAAACGAACCCCAACTACCCACCGTCCCATTCTGTTCAGCGCATTGTACACAGCATCTTCTGAACACTGGTGAGCTTGTCTACGTTTTATTTTCAAGATCTCCATTTTTCTTCTTTTTTCATTTGTTTCTAATGAAAAAAGCTCAGGCATTTTTGGATTTTAATATTTGCAATTGTAAGAGTGGCAATAGCAATAGGAGTTCAATTTTGAGATACAACTTGTGAGCTTTAAAAGAAGCTAACTGCTGAAAAAAGATTTGAATTACCTGTAATATATGAATTATTATACCTAGTATAAAAAAACTGAAAGTAACTATGTCTGCGTGATTATCACGGTCAAATCGCAAAGTCAAATGAAATGACATTTGGTATATAATAAGGCCCCAATCCCAACTGGGAAGTTATCATACGCGTATCACTTTCATTATAACACATATCCTTAGTGGGGAGTAGGTGTCCCAATTCTTGCAAAAAAACTGAGTATCTTACAAGCCGTTCAACTTAGAGAGCTGAAATTCAGTATATAGCTCTTTATTAAAAATAAAACAGTCTGGGCCTTATGCAGAGTCGTAATGACGTGTGATTACAGTCATACTAAAGAGTTCGACTAACATATGTTTCCTGCATGTAGTCAGGCTTTTAGCATGATTTTAATCATACGTCAAAACGACTCTGCATAAGGCGGAACGTATCCTGGCATTTTTAAAAATGTATTTTATGAGCGGGGGATGAGGATTTTCTATATATTGGAAATTGGTAGTGGGTTGATTTGTAAAAATTATCGAAAACGATTGATATTAGTTGAGAAACTAATTGAGGAATGGAAACTACAGTCCTTTGCATTTTATACCCACTGCTTTCTATTATAATAATTGCTGAAGCTGGTGTTTAATATATGGATCGTTCAGAGTACAAGGCAATCAAACCATAAAGTTGTGAGAAAAAAGGACATAACATTTGTATTCCAAGTTTAATTTCATGGGCATTTTAAATTAGTACGACATGCTTAATTATATGGAAAACTAGTTTTTCTTTTTTTTCTTACGTTGGTCTACTTTATCTTGATTTGATACTTTTACGTTTCATCCTGTTTTCTACTGAAATGTATATGTAAGCCAAGAAAGAAATAATTATATATGATAAATTGAAATTCATCTTAATTTGGAAGATGAGAAACATTTTACCATTGTATATCGTAAAGGTCAGATCCACAGGTATTGTAACAGAGCGGTGCTTGAGCGATTGACGGTAGGAATTCAACTCCGATAAGTGAACATTTCACAGTCTTGTTTTATTTCAAGTGTAACCTCTTTAGTCAATGGGGAGAAGGACGTGGATCATGGGTCAGAGTTGATTACGTTGGTGGGTCGGAGTTGGTCACAATGGTTCAGAGTGGTTCATAGTCGGTGGTGGGTCCATTCTGTATTCTACCATTAATTTCATAATTCGAAATCACCCTGTCCTTTAGCTTAAAGACACAATCGTGGAACGTAGAATTTAATATTAGTGATGTAATGAATTCATAATGGGTCGCTTCTTGTTTTACCTTGGTGCATTATACTTTCTCAATGGTAAGACAAGTGTTTATCTATTCTGGGTAGTTTCACAGTTTCACATTTGTAGAGGTGGTCACGGAGTTTTCAATGAAGGATTTATCACCATCTTGAACGTTCGCTATTTTGCACAAGTTAGCATAAAGACTCGAGACTTCACCACTTTTTTTTAAATTTTAGTAATACTTTTAAATGACATACTACTTGATTCCCCTTGCCATTTTCAAATTTTGAGTTGCACCTATCCTGACACCCTCCGGGGAACCTTGGGGCAAATCTTTTTTCTCGACACGGGGTACCTTTGAAATTATAAAATACATGTTTTCCGGTGTTGACATCTGTTTCATCGTTTCAGACTTTTATTAGTGTCAACAGGCTTCATGGATACCATGCTTCTTTATTCTCTTAGTTTTCAGATTCAAGCCCCCATGCCGTAAGCGTCAGTGGACCACCGATGCGCAACTGGCGACCTTTTGCCAAAAGTTGGTGATCCCGCAGGTACGATCCTTGGTGGCCCCACTTCGGTACTGAAAATTATACCACCAGCGGCAGAGACTCAACGAAACGCCAACGAACCACCAAATTCCTCCCCCAAAATATGTTAAATCGCCCATATGCTTGATTTGTTTATATTCAGGTGAGTGTAAAAAACACTAGGGGAAAAAAGTATCCCAAGGTGGGCGCGAACCTTCAACCTTAAGTTTACTTGCCGCATATTCTTCTGACTTCGCCATGGAAACGATGAAGAAAATCTCGCTTGTAGAAGGATAAATTATTGAGGTCTTAATTTAGCCAATCAAACAAATCCCTCTATCTCGAGTTCTGTGAGATGGTACTGTGAACCGTTTCGAGATTTATTGCTTTCTGGTGGGGTACTATCTATGTGCAAAATTTGAGAAATTTGCCGACGCGCACCTTCGGAAACTCTCCTCTTTAGTGCAATGTTGACCAGAGATGGTGTGGGTCAATGAAACCTTGATCCACAACATACTGACCCACCACACATCGTGACCCACAATGACTCAACACCCAACGTGACCCATTCACCCACCATGACCCACTCTGACCCACCACCAACAATAAACAACTCTGAACTATTGTGACTAACTCCGACCCACTAAAATACATCGTCATTAAGTTTGATTCATTATCCACGCCATCCTCTCTACTGACTTAAGAGATTATATTTGTAATAAACCAATTTTTTCCAGTGGTTAGCCCCTCTAAAAACTCATAGCCTGCATCTCAAAAGCCAAGTAGAAAGTCCTATTGCCATTGCTACAACTGGAAATATCAAAATCCAAAAGAGCCTGAACTTTTATCTTCATTACAACCAAATGAAAAAAAAGAAGAAAAATGGAGGTCTTGAAAGTAAAACGTAGACAAAGTTGCCAGTGTTCAGAAAATGCTATCTAGAAGGCACTGAGCAGAATGGGTTGATGGGTCAATGGGTCAGTGTGAGTCACAGTGATGGTGTTTCGCAGTGGGTCACGCTTTGTTGACCTACGATTCATTGACCCACTCACAAATCTTGACCCATTTGACCCACTGACCAAATCAATCTCTGATTTTACATTTAGTATATCATTTAAAAGACGAAACATACATCTACATATTTTTTTCTCGACTGCGAAGTCTAGCTTGATACATATAATAGTTGAGGCGGTAATTTCTTCCTAAGGTGAGAAATTGATATTATTAAAGAGCCCATCTTGAAGTGGGTACAAACTACATTTTAAAGTCATTAGAAACGCTTTAAGGACCCCAGAAAGCTATTACTTCGACAGATATTTAAGTAAGTTTCTACATTTTATTAATCGTATCTCCAAGCCCCCCATCCTGTGAAGATGGGAGTAGTAAGGGCCTGACTTGAGGCAAATTTTTCCGCCCCCTGGAGCGTTGCGCCCGTCGCCGCCGCCAAAATTTTGCGCCCCGGGCGCCCGGCGCCCATTTTTGGGGTTACATGTTATGACATCATAGGGTCACGTGATGTTAGGCCATGCCTTTTTTGGGTTGCGTGATGTTAGGCCCTGGAGCATGGAGCCCGCCGCCAAAATTTTGCGCCCCGGGCGCCCGGCGCCCATTTTTGGGGTTACATGTTATGACGTCATAGGGTCACGTGATGTTAGGCCATGCCTTTTTTGGGTTGCGTGATGTTAGGCCCTGGAGCATGGAGCCCGCCGCCAAAATTTTGCGCCCCGGGCGCCCATTTTTGGGGTTACATGTTATGACGTCATAGGGTCACGTGATGTTAGGCCATGCCTTTTTTGGGTTACGTGATGTTAGGCCACGCCTTTATGGGTTACGTGGTGTTAGGCCACGTCTTTATGGGGTAGTTTTACCGAGGGGGGTTGATTTTGTTTTCTTTTACGGCATAAAATTTTTGGAGATCGTTACTTTTTAATGGAATATAGGTGTATGTATAGTTTACTTTGCGGTATATAATTTCAATTTAGCGCCCCTAGGCCACACCCCCGTTTGCCTTTATGGGGTAGGTTGTTGATTTTGTCCCCTTTACGGTATAAAATTTGGAGATTGTTACCTTATGATGGAGTACAGGTGTATGTATAGCTTATTTTGTGTTACTTGATTTTAATTTTTTGCGCCCCTGGAGTGTGACGCCGCTGAAATTTTGCGCCCCGGCCCCTTTAGTTTACATAGTTTACGATCCGCCTTTATGGGGCAGTTTCACGTATGAGTTTATTTGTTTCTTTTTATGGTTATAAATTTGAAGAATGTTATTTCCTTTTTTACCTTATAGGATGTATATATATATATATATATATATATATATATATATATAGCTTACTTTATTTTTGTTCCCTTTGATACACCCATGCGCACACCTTAGCATTACGTCATGGGGTCACGTGGTGTTAGGCTTTATGGGTAGACCTACCGAAGGGGTGCAGGGGTACATAGGACCACCCCCCCTTAAATTTTGGAAATTGCCAGATCTAAAAATTTGGTATGGTAGCCTAGGACCACAGTATGTACCTCTACTAGTATTGGGTGTCTATGTCGTTCCCTTTCATGGGTAAAAAATTGCCAAAAATTCAAATTTCGGGTTTTTTTTGACCTAATTTATCCTCTTGGATGAGGTGTTATTATCCCCCCTTTGATGAGGTGTTATTACCCTATATGGATATATGTGCATATACAGGGTCAATTACCTTTTATAAGATATGGGTATATTTGTGCACCCCTTTAAAAATGTGGGAGGAGTACCTTGGCCCACCCCTTAAATTTTTGGAAATCGTCCAATTTAAACATTTGGTATAATAGTATAAAACCCTAATATAGATCACTATAAATTTGGGTGGTCTACCTCGTTCCCTTTTAGGGGTATAAAATTGCCAAAATATAAACGTAAGCAATACGTTGTATCACGTGTTTGGTTTTTTGACCTAATTTATTCCAATGGATGAGGTCCTATTACCTTATATGGTTATATGGTCATGTATAGGGTCCATCCCCTATTATGAAACATAGGTACATTTGTGCACCCCCGGGAATGATACTTTGGCCCACCCCTTAAGTTTTTAGAAATTGCCAAATTTAAACATTTGGTATCATAGTACTGGACCCTAATATATATTACTATAAATTTGGGTGGTCCACCTCGTTCCCTTTTAGGGGCCATTTTGTTCCGCTTTAGGGGTGAACATGGATACAGTGGTCCACCTCGTTCCCTTTTTAGGGGGCATTTTTGTTCCGCTTTAGGGGTGAACATGGATACCTTGGAATCGTCCCGAGTTTGATTCTTGGAAATGTTGAATTTAACGTCCCCGCAAAAACGATGAGAAATGATAGGACGAAACATGAACTTACTTGACTGAGGATTGAAGCAGGGACCTCATACAGTAGAGACAATCGCTAAGCGACCGTACACGTGTGTTGATTACTATGCAATGGTCCCGAGTTTGATTCTTGGTGCTAGTGTTAGAAAAATTTAACGTCCCACTTGAAACGATGATGAGAAATGAGAAAACATCATAAACTTACTTGCTTGCGGATTGAAGCTGAGACCTCACACATCAGAAAAAAAACGCTGAGCCACCATGCCAACTTCAGTGCGAGCAGTTTTGCGTATGAAAAAGAACATGATCAGATTATGTTACATTACACATTTCTGCTCGTTGTTAAGCATAGAAGTTTGTTATTGTGAAATTGCAGCATGTGCTTTTACGAAGAGTACTACATCAGCATTTTTCTCAGCTGACGGACTTTTAAAGCTCAACTTTACATTTATGTCAAAGACAGTTTCGTAACATATCGATGAGTGTTACATTTTTCAATCAAGTTTAAGGAAAATGAATCACATTTTAGATGTGGTAATTTGAATGTCGTATTAAACTAACGAGTCAACGGTATGATGTCATGATCAAAATTGCGATACTAGATGTCGTAACGATTGATGTGTAAGGAGAAAACGTGAATAATGTCACAACCAATCAGATTGCTTCTTACATCACGTTTCGGCTCATGATACATAATGAAAGCTGTGTTTTCATTGGTTCTCCGTGATGTCATTGATTCATTTCCTCGTTTCTGATTGGCTGATAGTGATGTCACTTTATAGTTGAACACGTTTCAGACCTAAATAAATTTCTTAATTTCATTTTTGAAGTTCTACTTCCACGAAGATCGTGAATGAACGTAGGTGTACCTCTAGTGACAGCGTGACTTTACTCCGTTCCTTGAATTTGAGGTAAGTATCGACCGCGTTTTCTTAACATCAATGGAGTGTTTTTGCATGAGGATAACATTGTTATCACTGTTTTTATTTTAACATGAAATATTTAGCAAATGGAAGAATAACCCTCACTTACTTGACCGGGGATCGAATTAGGAATCCCACACATTAGAAGTAAGCACGAGAAATTTGTTGATTTTGGTTTAGCGTCCCTTCAGTAGTGGGGTGCTAGGAATACAGCTTAATGTTGAGTCTGAGTGCATACTGGGTGTTGAATCCGGGCCAGAGTTGCGTAACGCTAACCACTTGGCTCAGTTTCTGAAAAGTTACCATTAACGTAAACAAAGAAACTACGCACGATTTTGTTCCCTACAACGTGCCTTTTAACAGTGAGACGTGGACTTGCAGTTTAATGTGGGATCTGATCTCCGCCGAGAAACGAATTCGAGTCTGTCTTGTCTTAGCTCGAAAAAAAAAAGCAAGCGCATGAGATTTTGTTTTCGTTTCATGTTCGTCATACGTTTAAAGATCAGTGTCAGAGGAAAAATGCTTACTACTACAATGATTCTTTCAGCACAGTTAGAAAAACAATTTCATTCATTCTTTTTATCACTACAGAAACTTAGGTCATTTACATGTTGATGTTGGTCCCGGGTTTGATTTCCAGTATGACGACAATAAAACGTTTCAGTAGTAGAACTATTTGAGATATGATCATTCTTTTAGGATTGATCGTGTAGTCATTTTGATAACGTAGTGATCTCTGAATTCAATTTTAATTCGTGCTTTTTTTTCTCTTCTCGTTTTAGATATTTGTTTTCTTTGCCTATTCCTTTTTGCTTACCTTACCTTTTTTCCTATTTGAATATGGCTACTTCTGGCTTTACTGTCTTGCGAGAAATCAATAGACATTATCGGCGTTTTTATCTCGGAGGACGAATGCTGGAAATTCAAATTAATGCTCCGGCCAGTGGCACCGATATTGTTGAGTGGGTTCAGGCCTCCTTTCAACAGATGTTGGATTATTTATTGGAAAACGTCGACGAATCATCGATGGTTGGATTATCGATTTTATCCCACGATGAGAAGAACAAACCGTTTTATTTATCTTTTCGGCGTGCAAGTAATTTGACACTGGAAACTTTATGGGCTTCCTTTGATCGCATTCTTCAAAGTAACGATAGTTTTCTCATGAACGAACCGTTTATTGTACATTTTCATCATGTGGATGTGCCCCGTGGATTTGGATTGGTGCGTCGAGGTCTTTTATCAAACGACGAATTATTAAAACGCAAGACTGGCATTCTACGAGTGAAAAACACCGACAAGAATTGCTTGGCTTATGCAATTGTGATTGCTATTGGCCTTAAGAAATATAAAGATACAAATCAGAAACTGTACAATCAATATCGCAAACAGCTCAAGTTTGTTGTTATTCCAGACGTACATGAACTTTTGTCTCGATCCTCAGTGAATTTAGATCATGGGGGATCCGTGGAAGAATTGCGACAATTGCAACGTTACTTGACAAATTATAAACTTACCGTATACACCAGTTTTTCAGGAGAAGATATTTTGTATGAAGGACCGGGTGGCGAAGACAAGATTCCAATCAATTTAATGTGCATCAATTCTCATTATGAAATCATCACGTCATTAACGTCTGTTTTTTCTACCAACTATTACTGTGCTGCATGCCACAAAAAATATGATCATCTTAATAGACACGTTAAGAACTGTTCGGCCATGTGTGAGAAATGTTTGCAGAAACCGCCATGCAGTAAGACCAATACGGAGAAGCAGTGTCCAGAATGCAATCGTGAATTTTATGGTGAAACATGCTATACAAAACATCTGACTGTACCATATCATAAGGGCCAACCAATATGCAAGATGGTGAAACAGTGTTCCAAATGTCTACGCATTTATTCGTTTGTCCGTACAGGGGAAAGAAAACATGATTGTACTGATTATTTTTGTAATGTGTGCCATAAACACGTTACGTCTACCCATCAATGCTACATGAAGCCTGATACGACTCAATTAAAACCTGGAGTTCCATCAGTGTTACATGCCAAGAAGGCTATGATTGTCTTCTATGATATCGAAGCCACACAGGATACTTTCTTCGATGAAGACACGTTCATTCATAAGCCCAATTTACTGGTGGCCCAACAAGTATGTTACAACTGTGTTCAAGATGAGGATATACATCATCCGTGTGAAGTTTGTGGACAGCGAGAACATATTTTTCAAGATGATCCGATCAATGCCTTTCTTGCGTATTTACGTCAACCACGACCCAACATCAAACTTATTGTATCTTTGGCACATAACTGTAAGGGATATGATGGTCATTTTATTCTTAAATCTTTAGTGGAAGAACATGAATTGAAACCTACTTTGATCTTGAACGGAGCAAAAATTTTAAGCATGAAAGTGAATCACTTATCGTTTATTGACTCCTTAAATTTCATGCCAATGGCTTTAAGTAAATTATCCAAGGCATTTCATTTACCAGCGACCAAAGGATATTTTCCACACTTTTTTAATACTGCTGCAAATCAAACGTATGTGGGAAAATTACCGGACATCCATTATTATGGTGCAGATGAAATGAAAGTGGATGAACGAGAAAAATTCATGACATGGTACAACGAACACCAGAACGATACGTTTATTTTCCAAGAAGAATTGGTGAACTATTGTGTCCAGGACGTCAACGTACTTCGATTGGCTTGTATATCTTTCATGACCACTTTTGAACAAGAAACTCACGTCAATCCTTTCCTGGAGGCTATCACTTTGGCGAGTGCGTGCAATTTAGTATTTCGACGAAATTTCTTAAAACCTAATACTATTTGCATTCTTCCTGCACGAGGATACCGTCACAGAAACAATCAGTCACGGATTGCTTTGCAGTGGCTTGCCTACATGGAAGAAAAAGAGGGTCATTCAATTCTACATGCTGCGAG
The DNA here is from genome assembly GCF_964235325.1 of Thermobia domestica. Lineage (NCBI taxonomy): Eukaryota > Metazoa > Arthropoda > Insecta > Zygentoma > Lepismatidae > Thermobia > Thermobia domestica. Next base: position 144,956,477 of record NC_137471.1, on the reverse strand, counting down.
AGGAAAAGAAGTTTATGTTGCTGGTTTTCATCTGGACGGCTACTACAAAGATCCCGACACTAAAGAGGAACACGTGTATGAATTTGAAGGCTGTAGATCCCATGGCTGTCATCTATGTGTCCCTACAGGCCGTGATCAGCCCATTTATGAGAACTCCGAAGAAACGATGAACTATCGCTACGAGAGAACACAGCGTAAAATGAAGTTATTACGATACATGGGATATAAAGTACATGAAATGTGGGAATGTGAATTTCGTCAAGTGTTAAAATCCAATCCAGCATTGGCCTCTTCTTTAAGCACACATCCTTATACTAATAAGACACCATTAAATCCAAGAGACAGCTTCTATGGTGGCCGTGTTAATGCCATTAAATTGTATCACGTCGCAAATGAAAATGAAGGCGAAGAAATAAAATTCTTGGATATCGTCTCCCTGTATCCTTATGTGAATAAATGTGGACGGTATCCAATAGGGCACCCACGAATATATCTACAGGGAGATCCAGAAATGCCCGACATTCAAGATGTCAACGGATTGGTCAAGTTGAAGATTTTGCCTAGCAGAAATGCGTTTCATCCAGTGCTGCCATTTCGCTCAAATAAGAAGTTGTTGTTTCCACTTTGTGCTGCCTGTGCCACAGCATTAAATCAAGATTCTGAATGTACACATTCGGACAGTGAACGAAGTCTAACAGGAACATGGGTGTCCTATGAAATTCAAAAAGCCATTGAACTTGGGTATCAAGTCATTGAAATTTACGAAATTTGGGATTACGACATCACCGTATATGATCCAGAAACCAAGACTGGCGGATTATTCAGCGAATACATTAACACATTTTTGAAATCTAAGCTGGAAGCTTCTGGTTGGCCTGCCAATTGCGTCACCGACGAAGAAAAGCAGCAGTATATTCAAGTGGTACAACAACGGGAAGGCATAACTTTGGATGCAGCAAATATAATGACAAATTCAGCACGTCGTAGTCTTGCAAAACTCTGTTTGAATGCCTTCTGGGGACGACTCGCTATAAGAGACAATTTCAGTCAAACGAACATCATTAACGATCCCAAAGAACTGTATCAGAAATTAACTGCTCCAGACATAAAAGTCAACCAAATTTTACCTGTTAACGATTCGATGTTATACCTTTATTGGCAGTATGAAGATAATGTTCCAGTACAAAATCACAATGCTAATGTTGTCCTTGGAGCATTTACAACGTGTCAAGCTCGTCTGGAACTCTACAAATATTTAGAACTGCTGCAAGAAAGAGTACTATATTTCGATACAGATTCCGTGATATTCACGCAGCGACCATCACAGCCCACAATAGAACCAGAAGTATTTCTTGGTTCAATGTCAAATGAACTTGAATCAATTGGACCAAAAGCATACATTAAAAAATTCGTGTCTGGTGGCCCAAAACAGTACGCCTTGGAAATCTACGACCCCGACACGAAATCAACCAGTTATGTATGCAAAATTCGTGGATTCACACTCAATTATACTGCAAGTCAAAAGTTAAATTTTAATAGTCTGGAGCAAATGATCATAAATCAATCGAGTGAAAAAATCTCCATTAGCACGCCCCTTCAAAATTTACAGAACCCACGATCATCATCTTGTCACAAAACCTGAATTAAAGAAGTACAGTTTCAACTATAAAAAACGCCGATTAATACCAGACACATACGAGACATTGCCCTATGGGTATAAAAAAGCCAGAACAGAATAACAGCCATATTTTCCCCTAATCCCACCAACATCACCTCCCAAAGACGGGGGCAAAGAATCAACGCAACACGGGACATGCTTCAACGAGGCCACAGCGGAAAACAAAACTCAGATGACATCACCTTGCAGAAACCCGTGGAGAAAAAAAAAGGAATTCAGGTACGTCACATTTGCGTTTCTTTTCTCACCTCACTCTCTCTTGATCAGTTAGTTCGATGTTAATAATCTGTTTTTCTTCTTTCACAGGAAACAAAATAAATATTACCATGTATATTCATATGTTTTATTTTCTCTTTACAGAATTTGTACCCGTCACGGACACGTCTTCCTTTGAAGAAAAAAGAAATTCTGTATTCTATTTCACATGCTAAAATAAATGTACAAAAACATGATTCTGTGTTTTTATTTCACATCCTAAAATCAAATTCTTTTTCCTGTACTGCGATTTCAATTTCTTTTTTCTGAATCAGTTTACCAATAAAATAAATCAATGTTTTGCGGGAAAAAAAATCAAACTAAATTTTTGTTTCAGAAAATTTTTTTGTGTACGAAAAAAAAACTGATTCAGAAAATTTTTGTGTACGAAAAAAAATGTTTTCAGAAAAATTTTTTGTGTACGAAAACAAAATTCTGTTTCAGAAATTTTTTTGTGTGTACAAAACAAAATCTGTTTCAAAAAATTTTTTTATGTACAAACAAAATTCTGTTTCAGAAAAAATTTTTATGTACAAACAAAATTCTGTTTCAGAAAAATTTTGTGTGCAAAACAAAAATCAGTTTTCGTCACGAAACTGCTCCGACTAAATGAATCGATTCATTCTGATAGTGTTGGCAACACTGGAAAAATTTCGGTAAGTATCGCTCAGACCCTGAGTTACAGCGAACACAACTAGATTCGAACTAGCAACCTTAAATGTCTGATTCATCTCTAAATACAGCCAACTAAACAATAAGATTATGTGTATACGTCAATGCTTTGCACTGAGTCAACAAGGTTTTCTTCAAGGTCAAAAATCGCACACGAAGTAAAAAGATGACAACACAGATCTTCTATCTTTCTATATGAAACATAAACCTAGTATAAACTGCTCGCACTGAAATGTGTAATGTAACATAATCTGCTCGTCTTCTTTTCATACGCGAAACTGTTCGCACTGAATGGAGTACGGCGGCTCAGCGCTTCAATCCACAACGAAGTAAGTTCATGTTTCCTCCTATCATTTTTTCAAGGGGACGTTAAACTCAACATTTCTTAAACTAACACAAAAAAAATCGAACTCGGGACCATGACATAGTAATCAACAAACTGAACTTCTCAATGGAGTATGGTAACTCAGCTCTTATGTCTGATATGTGAGATCTCTGCTTCAATCCGCAAGCAAGTAAGTTTATGATGTTTTCTCATTTCTCATCATCGTTTCAAGTGGGACGATAACATTTCCTGAAACTAACACCAAGAATCAAACTCGGGACCATTGCATAGTAATCAACACACTTGTACGATGGCTCAGCGCTTGTCTCTACTGTATGAGGTCTCTGCTTCAATCCTCAGTCAAGTAAGTTCATGTTTCGTCCTATCATTTCTCATCGTTTTCGCGGGGACGTTAAATTCAACATTTCCAAGAATCAAACTCGGGACGATTCCAAGGTATCCATGTTCACCCCTAAAGCGGAACAAAATGGCCCCTAATAGGGAACGAGGTGGACCACCCAAATTTATAGTAATATATATTAGGGTCCAGTACTATGATACCAAATGTTTAAATTTGGCAATTTCCAAAACTTAAGGGGCGGGCCAAGGTACCATTCCCAAAAATTTCAAGGGGGTGCACAAATGTACCTATGTTTCATAATAGGGAATGGACTCCTATACATGACCATATGACCATATAAGGTAATAGGACCTCATCCATTGGAATGAATTAGGTCAAAAAACCAAACACGTGATACAACGTATTGCTTACGTTTATATTTTGGCAATTTTATACCCCTAAAAGGGAACGAGGTAGACCACCCAAATTTATAGTGATCTATATTAGGGTTTTATAATATTATACCAAATGTTTAAATTGGACGATTTCCAAAATTTAAGGGGTGGGCCAAGGTACTCCTCCCAAATTTTTAAACGGGTGCACAAATGTACCCATGTCTTATGAAAGGTAATTGACCCCTATGCATGACCATATAACTATATAGGATAATAACAACTCATCAAAGGGGATAAAATCGACCAAAAACCAAACACGTGGTATAACGTATTGCTTACGTTTATATTTTGGCAATTTTGTACCCCTAGAAGGAAACGAGGTGGACCGCCCAAATTTATCACGATACATATTAGGGTCATGTACTATAATACCCAATGTTTAAATTGGTCAATTTCCAAAATTTAAGGGGTGGGCCAAGGTACCCTTCCCAAATTTTTCAAGGGGTGCATTAATATACCCATGTCTTATGAAAGGTAATGGACCCCTGTATACGTTCATATAACCATATAGGGTAATAACACCTCATCCAAGGGGATAAATTAGGTCAAAAACCCCCGAAATTTGAATTTTTGGCAATTTTTTACCCATGAAAGGGAACGACATAGACACCCAATACTAGTAGAGGTACATACCGTGGTCCTAGGCTACCATACCAAATTTTTAAATTTGGCAATTTCCAAAATTTAAGGGGGGGTGGTCCTATGTACCCCTGCACCCCTTCGGTAGGTCTACCCATAAAGCCTAACACCACGTGACCCCATGACGTAATGCTAAGGTGTGCGCATGGGTGTATCAAAGGGAACAAAAATAAGGTAAGCTATATATATATATATATATATATATATATATATATATATATATATATATATATATATATATACATCCTATAAGGTAAAAAAGGAAATAACATTCTTCAAATTTATAACCATAAAAAAGAAACAAATAAACTCATACGTGAAACTGCCCCATAAAGGCGGATCGTAAACTATGTAAACTAAAGGGGCCGGGGCGCAAAATTTCAGCGGCGTCACACTCCAGGGGCGCAAAAAATTAAAATCAAGTAACACAAAATAAGCTATACATACACCTGTACTCCATCATAAGGTAACAATCTCCAAATTTTATACCGTAAAGGGGACAAAATCAACAACCTACCCCATAAAGGCAAACGGGGGTGTGGCCTAGGGGCGCTAAATTGAAATTATATACCGCAAAGTAAACTATACATACACCTATATTCTATTAAAAAGTAACGATCTCCAAAAATTTTATGCCGTAAAAGAAAACAAAATCAACCCCCCTCGGTAAAACTACCCCATAAAGACGTGGCCTAACACCACGTAACCCATAAAGGCGTGGCCTAACATCACGTAACCCAAAAAAGGCATGGCCTAACATCACGTGACCCTATGACGTCATAACATGTAACCCCAAAAATGGGCGCCGGGCGCCCGGGGCGCAAAATTTTGGCGGCGGGCTCCATGCTCCAGGGCCTAACATCTCGTAACCCAAAAAAGGCATGGCCTAACATCACGTGACCCTATGACGTCATAACATGTAACCCCAAAAATGGGCGCCGGGCGCCCGGGGCGCAACATTTTGGCGGCGGCGGCGGGCGCCACGCTCCAGGGGGCGGAAAATTTGCCTCAAGTCAGGCCCTTACTACTATGGGGATGAATTTGGATATAACGGCATTGAGTTTCTCAGTACTCATCTCAACGACCCAGAAAACAATGGATAACTCTCTACAATCAGTCATTTTACATTATTTTTACATGTCACTCCTCCCAACTTCCATCCCTTGAGGTATCTGAATTCCACAATATTTTTGTCTTAAATTGAAAGTAATATGTCTCCCATGTTGGGTAAAAATTGCTCTAGACATTCCGAAGTTTCGCTGGAATATACACGTATACATACATCAAAACATTTAGAGCTATGTGAGCAATGCTTTCGATGTTGTTCCTGTAAATTCAAAATCCAGGTGGCATAGTCGCTTATACCAAAACGTGGCATTAAATGACATTGTGTTTGTAATAGTGTCACGAACTAAAACTATGGATTTGACACTAATCTCAGTCACTTGAGACATTTTATTTTTCATCCTTTATCGCCCGCTATAATAATGGGTTTTGAATCGATTGAATTGATTTTGAGTTGAACGTCCCGTCAGCAGTAAGGCTATATGAGACGTAGACCTACAAATTAACGTAGAATCCGAACTACATGAGCTCTCGCTGGGGGCCGAATCTGGGTCTCTTACGCCGATACGTGTACGCTATACGCATAACCACAAAGAAGCTTTACGATGAGAGTTAAATTTGGACTTTAACGCTTTTAGAGTTGTAATTATAAATTTCTGCAATAATGAGAACTATGGATTCGACACTAATATCGATCGCTTTTCCATTATATATATATATATATATATATATATATATATATATATAAGAGGCGGAGAGAAAGGGACCACATCCACATACAAATGCCTTGGAGATTATTGAACTGAAATCCTTCGGAAGGAAATTCTATCTGCCTTCTTTATCGAGTATAAATCTCTTAGACATGACTTCGTGTTCGTAAATTTCCAGTTTACATGGTTTTGGGGATCGGGAGTTTTGTGTCTGTAACGAAGATTGGTGTTTGTATAATATTTTCTGTTTTTACCCGAATAGTCTCATTGCCTTTCAGAAAGCGTAAATCACCTGCTGTAATGACAAAATTCAGAAGTAACTTCCGACGACAAATAGCTGCAAATAAATGCACTACATAATTTATTTATTGCGATTGTATTATTTTCTTAATTTGTATTTAAAATTCACATATATCATAGAATACCAACATACTGTGAACACCTTTTATATTTTAAACATAATAATCACTGTGTTCTGCAATGATTATATGTTATATATATACAACAGACGTATTTTAATGTAATTATTTTATATGATTTTTCATGCATTGCGGAAAATAGAATTTCATAAAAAAACGTTGACTCAGATGGGAATCGAACCCTCAACCCTACGATTTGAAATCCAACGGCGTACCACTGAGCTAACACAAGCGCTTTTCGGAAAATACTTCTAGCGATTTATATCTGTATTAAAGATAAAAATTACATTCATATCCACTGCAAACTCTGTTTTTGTTCTACTTTGACTTTTATTTTAGTACTCAGGAGAGAATAACGTTCTATGTCTTAACTTTCACCATTATTTTACATATGGAAAGATTCGTTTACGAATCTAAATATTCCATTAAGTATGCAAAGCAAAATGACAAACAAGCAAGTGCTGATATTAATACAAAGTTTCGAAAACTTGTATCATTAAGTATTTCAATTAATGTTGCTTTTTTATATATAATTCATAACAAGTCTTATTATATTTAAAAGAAGAAAAACACATCTGCAAAATTTTTCCCGTTTGCAAATGTTGGTTTCGAGGTTCAAACCTGGTTTAGTTTTTCCCGAATATACCCGAAGTTGGACTTTGCCTCGAAACAGCAATAAACAATGCGCTCAACCTTTTTGAGACAAGGTGTACATAAAAGTACCTACAAACAGGTTTTTCACTTACTTAGCTTTCTGAAGACTTGATTTTGTAGTGCTCTTAAAGCCTCATGATATTCGTAAGAATGTCACCAAAAACCAATAAATTTATTTGTTCATTATCATAATGGTTTGTTTTGATTAGCGCATGTCCATAACAAAGGTTAAATGATGGCACCAGAAAGTTCACTGATTATCTCCTGATATGTTCTGCTCTCTTATTTTCTTGAGTATTGTGCATCTACTGTGTGCAAATTTATAATATGCATGCTTATATACTTAGCCATATAGCATGAAGACGTCAAGAGCGAAAATCACGCACACGACTGCAAGATGCCCAGAAGTGTTTTTATTATTATTATATCTAGTTCAATTTAAAGCAAAGGGAATTTGAGGAACTGAGCTCGGGTGTAATCCTAGGAGTAGGCGAGATGACAATGGTAGGTTTATGTGGAAAATAACAAGTGTGACAAACACACCCATACCCTGTACTAGGTGGTCCCAACAAGTAGCTTTGAGTCACAATCGCGTAGGAATTGATCGCACTACATAAAACCGTTTTTACGATATCAGATGACACATGCTTAAAATGAAGAAGGGGTCCAGTATTTGGACATTTCCAGATGAAATCAGTCACGTCACAACAAAAGAGTATGCAGAATAGTTACTTCACTCAGGCGACATAGCTGAAAAGTAATAGTGAAGAACTGACACAGCAAATACGAACACTATGTACAAAGTAATCTTCACAGAAGGAGCAATTGTGGACTGTCAAGGATGAAGTGCTTTTCATTCTTTTCGGAGGTGCTGTTACAGGCTTACAACCTGAAACGTGTCAAGCTAGAAAGGAACAGCAATATTAAGAGAAATTATATAGGTCACTTGTAACCATAGAAACGGTTCACTGCTTCTAATTGTAATCAAAACTAGCTTGTAGTGGCCACCTTTAACAAATTAGTATTTTTCGACATCTTGCACGCGTATACCCACCACAGATAACGTGCCTCTTCTGTATGGACACACACGAGTTGTTGAACAGCACCCTAACAGTTCTAAGATATTTGCATCAAATTTGCCAAGAAAATGTGTTTATAGCTATGTGCTAACTGTTGTATCGACGGACCAATTTTAGAAAATTTACCAGATGAATTGGAGAATTTAGTTTGGGTTGTGAAGAAAAGTAAATGAAAGTCAGGTAAAGGGAATAGTTGAAGTTAAGAAAATACTTGTTAGTTGTATTGTTGTTGTAGGCGGTACTATATGTGGAGGCGAAAGGAAACATTTGGCGAAGAGGTATACTTGTTATGACTTACGGAAAAGGCAGTGTGGAAATGGTGCGTAAATTGCAAGATTGTCACACATCGTGTTTGCGTTTTACCGAGTTGTACAAAAATAAGGAGTGTCAGCTGTTGAAATTGTGTGAAAGGCATGGTCTAATAAACAGGCGGACACTTAATCGTAAGTGTGGAAACTAAACTGCTGAAAGAAATAGGACATCTAAGGAAACCTAATGTAATCTAACCTAATTTAGTACATTTTTGTACGCTTGGGATGGTGTTTCGTATCTCCCTCAACGCTATGCGACACATAAGCCATGCAGTTTATGACATTTAAAGTGTTTTTCCACCAGCCTCGTTTATACGTATACCACCACCACTAACGCGCCTGCTTCCTAAGAATTCTCACAAAAACTAGCAAAAAGTAGGATCATTTACCAAAGAAATGAGTTGATAGTGGTGCTCAAGTAGTCAAGAAGGTATCGAACACAACTTTTTAGGATAGTAGGGAATTTGTATAAACCGTAAATGTAAGTGGAAGTGATTTCTGTGAGAAAAGAAATTGAATTGTTGGTAACGAAGATAGAAAACCAGGTGCCCTGCTCGGCTCTATTCCGCCTTCGCTCCCTAACGCTTGCTCGGCAATGCTGTCTAAATTTAATGTTTGTAATGTAATTTAACGTATGAAACCATAAAACAATAACTTCGGAATAGAATATCGCAAAAAAGTAGGTGCAAAATCTGATCCGTCAACGCTAAACAATCGCCAAAAGTAGCAAAGTACTAATTTACAAATGAGGGAAAGAAACAATTTTGTAAAGTAATGTAAAAATGTACATTAATGTAGTTATGTACAAATAGAAATGAAGTACTACTAACTGAACCACTGTTTTTAATAGACGTCAGTCTGTCTCCTCTCTCTGACTCGAATTTCTGAAAAGGTACTCGAACTTCTTTTACATGTAAATTCACGCATGGAATTTCGAGAAATAGGCGGGAAGAAAAGTCGTGTGTGGTAATGTTATATGCAAAATTAAAAAAAAAAAAAAAAAAACAGGAGACATGCAAATATTGTGAACATACATATTAATCGTAAATGTTGACAAAATGGTGAGTATCTATGTTCTGGCAGTTACCCAACCTAATTTGTTTATAACATTTAGAAATTTAATCCGCCTTATGCAAAGTCGTTTTGACAAATCATTAGCTTCATGCTAAACGCCCGACTTCTGCAGGAAGCATATGTAAGTCGAACGATTTAGTATGGTACTAATCATACGCCAGAAAGACTCTGCATATGGCTCAGTTTTCTTTAACATTTCTGACGAGTGTCGATATGTGTATGATAATTTCTAATTCTATTTCGTACTCATTGATAATTAAATTGCATCAAAGTGTCGCAAATGACTCATCTTCTGCTCCAACTGATATTTGATTCTTAAATCTGCGCCTTAGTTTGTCTTTTAACAGTTAATTTACATGAAGGAGGTTAATGCCAGCAGCCCGCCCCATTTTTTTTACACTGACTACACACCTAACACTAACTAATTCGAGCTTACTACGACACACTGACCCGCCAGACTGATCATCACTCAGCACCTATAACGAGGAATTTAACTGCTAGTGTTTCGAAGGATAGGTGGCGCTGTCGGCGGAAAACGAGTTTTACGCGGGAATGACTTATCATACAGTGTTCAGTACTTAGTCCTGTATATGTATACCAAGTTTTATGCCAATCCTCGCGTTCGAACCGAAACATCTCCTTTGTTAGAAAAAAAATCATATGACTAGTTATATAAAGTACAGTCAACGAATTTTAATTTTTTTAAGCTAAAAATTATTTAAAACATAGAAGTATATCATAATAAATGAAAATAAAGTAATTTGTCATACTTTTCCTATAATTTGGAAAATAAAATAAAGAAATGGAAATAAAATCCTCCCCAGAAATTCATATGCAAGAGAATAACCCGGGAATATTCCCCTTTTTTATTTTCCTTCCCACCGGAAATATTCCCACTGCCCCTCACTACTCTTGAATGAGTTGACATTGGTAAAAGTTAACATTTTACGAATACAATAAACGAAAAAAATAACTAGTGCAATTTAATTTACGGTGGAAAACAATAATGATATCAAAACAAAAGTACAAAGAAAACAGAACAACCACTTTTGTTCATTGTTACGCATATTATTATTATTATTATTATTATTATTATTATTATTATTATTATTGTTGTTGTTGTTGTTGTTAATAATACACAAGGTCAGTGGTAGCTCATGCCTTCAACACAGGCCCAAAGCCAGGGAGGGGCTAGAGCGGGCAATACCCGCTCTAAAATATTTTTTGCCGCAGTAGAATATTTTTTCCGCTCTAAAAAGGACGTTGCCCAGAAGTTTGAAATTGTTTCAGCAAAGCCCAAAAAGGAAAATCTTGTGATTTTATATAACTAACTAACTCTATGGCCTATGGAACCCGGAGGTTCAATGCCGCGTTCACAAAAGCTCTCCACTGACTTTTATCTTTAGCTAACTGGATCCAGTTTCTACTTTGTATTCCAATCTCTGCGAGATCCATCTTAATATTTTCCTCCCCTCTGCGCCTAGGTCTTCCTAATGGTCATTTTCCGATTGGTCTTCCAGTCAAGACTTTGAAAGCGTTTCTACTTTCTTCCATTCTAGCTACATTACCCGCCCACCTAAGCCTCCTAGACTTAACAATGTTGGGTAAACCATATAAATTATGTAGTTCCTCGTTATGAAGTTTCCGCCATTCCTCATTCCCGTTTCTCTTAGGTCCGAATATTCGTCTCGGGATCTTGTTCTCAAATACTTTCAGTCTATACTCTTCCCTCAGAGTAAGTGACCATGTTTCGCAGCCATACAGAACAACAGGCATGATTATCGTTTTGTATATTTTAAGCTTCAAATTCCTCGACAGAATTCGCGACGACAAGAGATTTTGAACCGAATAGTAACACGAATTCCCTGTTTTTAGTCGACATTTAATTTCTCCGTGAATATGATTTAACTATGTTAATATTGATCCTAGATATTTGAAACTATAAACTTTATCAAAAGTATTATTTAATATTTTAACGCATGCATAATTTGCTGTAGTCCGGTCCCGACGCACTTCCATGTATTTAGGTTTCTCTGCATTTACTTCTAAACCCAAGTCCCTGCAAGAGTTTAATAAGATCTCTGCATTTCTTTCTATTGTTCTCCTATCATCCCCTATTAAATTAACATCATCAGCATATGCCATAACCTGGTGAATACCATTCAACTGTAGGCCCTGGTTGCCATCTTTGATTTTCCTTATAGCGTATTCCAGAACGAAGTTAAATGATAATGGCGACAACGTATCTCCTTCTTTCAGGCCATTTTCGACGTGAAAGCTCGTGGCCAAAAATTTTCCTACCCGGACTTTACTTTGGGATTCATTTAAACATATCTTAATTAATGTAATTAGCTTTCTCGGTATTCCTTGTGATTTTATTTACTAAATAAAATTGAACTTAGCGAGTATTTACTACTAGCCCTACTAACGAATGAAATTGAACGTGGCGCATATTTCTACGAAAACAACAGTTATTCTTATTGCTAGATATACTCAATAATTTCCCATGTATTAAGAGTTTGAAGAATCACAACCACGACAAGCATTCAAGGTGTTGGACAAGATGCCCTTCCAAGGAATACCCATATGAAAATTGACCCGAAAACAGGCTATGTTACATGAATGTGAGTGCCTGGCTTGTGCATATGTAACATTGCCGACTTGACAGTACATATCCCACGTGTGCCTGTAATTAACGTGTAAAACATGCAACATGTCCATGTTCCTTACAGTGCAAGGAAAACGCATGTCTCATACATGAAACTGATACCAAAACTGTGATGTCTGGAGAAAACGTACATACGCCTCTAGAATAGTCAGATACAGAAAAATCTGCTGTTTTTCACGTGATTTGAGTCTTGCGGGGAGCACTCACGAAAATAAATCAATGATTGTAAAATGCTTCTAAATAGCAGTTTGCATCGGCTCACTTTGTGTTTTCTGAGTAGCCCCGAACCATTTTTTTACGATTTGTTTACAAATATACGCAATGGAGAGAACGTTAATTCCTTATATGCACTCAGATAAAAAGATCAAGAAGGCAGCAGAACATCGAACCTATTATTTTAAAAAGATTTTGTCACACACATTATTATAATTGCACGCAATAATAAGTAGCAGAGTGCTTAGCGAATTTCCAGAAGGAAACAAAAGCAGTATAAAATGAACTGCAGGCAATTGTACCTCGCCAGACGTTCCAATTACTCTACTGACTATTATAACGCCATAAATATGAAGCAGGCATCCATCAAGTCATTTTTTGGGCAAAAGTTATCGAAAATGAAACTAATTCAGAAGCAGGCTCATCTGTATCAACATGAGTAGAAGGTCAAGAAGAAACTAAACGTCAAACATCTGATTTCCACCATGTATCAGACCTTGGCGATACAAAACCCGCTCAGCCTCATCTTGCAAATTTTCCAGATTCCAGCATTTTTGGTTCAATTCGATGATTTCGTCCAATATGGTACAAAACGTGGGATTGGCTCGAGTATTGTTATGTTAGATGCCGCGTTTTGCTTCCCATGCCGGAAATATCAATCAAGAAACAGTGATCCCTCGTTTGTGCAGAATAGTTTCAGAGACTGGAAGCATGCAAAAGGAGAAAAATAAGGGATTTCCTCGTCACGCCGATTCTGAAACTCATAGGCACGATGTGGCTTGCTACTTGGAGCAACGGAAACGTGAGGACTCGGGCAAAACGGTCGTGAAGAAGGTGTGTAATGATCAAGGGTGGATAACTTAACGAAATGTGCAATATTTACAATTTGTTATCTGTAAGGTTACTCTTTTGTAACCCATTTCTGCACCTAGTTAATAACGTTATTGGTCAGTGTAACTTTTAAAATGGTACGCTTTGAATTATGTTACGCTGAGTAACGTTACTCAATGGACGTTTTGGTATTGTAGTTACGGTCACGAAGGGATTAGCGTTACTCGAAATACCCACGTATGTCGTACCTGCTTGAGATTGTTAAGATAAAACTGGTTCCACTGAATACCAGTTCTCTCTCGAACCCAAAGGGTTTTGTTCCTTGATTTTAGCGATATGAAATGTATTGAAATTCTGCAGAACATTTTGTGTAAGTAGACATATTTTTGTTATGATGAGTACCATTTCTATGTTTCTCTTTTCTTTATCGGTTACCTTTTGTACCTGTATTTCATCTTCTTCAATTCTGATGGTCTTGGAGTTACGCTTGAGTAACGTTTAAACATCCTTGGCGACAGGGAGTCTAAGGTTGGCTTTAAAAGAATCTCCATTATACTAGTAAATAAATTCCGCGTTTTTCAGTCTGTCTTCTTTTTCCTCATACTTAAGATTCAGTAAACACCTTAGGCCCTCAGGCACATGTCCTTTGAGAATAGCATTACTTTGATTGCTCTGTATTTAAAAAGAGGAAAAAGAGAAATGATCAAAGAGTGAAGTTTTTAATGTAAGCTTATTGATAAGAGTTTTACTTCTTGTGATGACACTGCCGATAGTTGAGTTGATTTGGAGTTTAACGTCCTTTTCGGCAGCGAGGTTTTATGAGACGGGACCTACTGATTAACATGGAATCGAAACCATATGTGCTCACGCCGGGAATCGAACCCGTACGCTAAGCGCTTAGGCATGAAGGAGCTCACTGCCGGTAGTCACCATATATGTTTATTTTACAACAGTCTTGCACTGACCAATGTAGCTGAAGCTCGAGCTCACTTCCCAACAAGGATCGAACCCGGAGCTACATACACCAAAGTTACACATATACTGGCCCCCAGGGAAGCAGGAAGGACATTTCATTTGCTTGCAAGCAATTTAGTTTATAAATCAAATACATATCAGACATCAGTGGCGTAGCGAGAAACTCATCAAGGGAAACCAACACACAAGATTTGGTAGAAAGGATCTTCTGAGGGGTGCACCAATAACTACCAGTAGGCCTACATTTGAATTGAATTGGATTTTTTTAAATGCCTTTAGGCACCTGTGGTGTGAATGAGGAAATGCCCTGGAAATCCTAAGTATCTGTTCTCGGTGAATCCTTTTGTTGAACTTTTAGAAAATTGACTTAAAGTATCGATTTTGCAAAACTTCCCTTTGATTTAAGCCCAAATTGAAACATGACAGAGGAAAATTTCGGAAAGTGTTGCTATTTTCACTCCTAGCTTCTCACTTTAGGTAGTGTATATTTACAAGGAAGGGGGTGCACGTGCACCTTTGCACCTTTAAACATATTTCTATTTTCTCTTATTTTGGTAAAAAAAAAATCTGCCAGAGAAAGAAAATTGTCAAAAAGTGCTACCCATTCAGAAGACTATTTTCTTCTCATGTAAATGTTTTGACTTCTCGTGGCAATGTGGTAATCTACAGTTTATTTTGTCTCTTTTTCTCCCTTTGATTTTTAATGTTCATTGTATTGTTTAAATGCTTATAAGTTAACTTGCCAGAAAGTGTCATAGTCGAAGGTTGTACTACTTGTAGAACTGATATTAAAAAGTAAATAAAAGAATTATCATGGAAACAAATTTTTCATGTTGTATTCAGAAAACAAACATAGGGTTCTTGCGGTTCTAAATTGCGGTTCTGAAATTAATATATATCGCAGGCATTCGTTGATATAGTAGCTTACATGTTGGTTTTCACCAGGTACATTCGTGAAGTGTCCTCTCGAGATTCGTGTAAAATTGATTTAAATACAAAGTTCTCTGCTGTCTAATGTGTATTGTACTAAATTTAGCTGCCCATGCCGGTAATTGGCATATTTATGAGCCTTCATATATCCGGAATTCTATCATACACTACCATAACGCTCGGACACAAAATTAATTTTAGTTTCTTTAGATGTTACTCACTGGACATGAATATGGGCATATGAAAAACAAATTGGATCAAGTACTGCTTCTGACACATGTTACCCATCCCGGCCGCCATCTTAGATCCGCCATATTAGATTTTACTTTTGTTTTTTCAAATGGAAATAGGTGCAAGTGTTACATCGGAAGGTATTACATGTTCATTCCCTCCAGCCACTTTGCGAATAGACATTGCAGGTTAATATCAGTTACGCTTACGTTTTTGATGTTGACAAATCAAAACAATTTCTAACTGGTAAACTCCTTACAACATAGGTGTCATAATCTTATTACATTTCCATGAGTGATTGTTATTACTTCCATGTTATACTATAATAAGGAAGTATTGTATTACTGTCAAAATGCCTAATGTAGATCCAGATACGGCCAGATTTGGGTGAAGACCTACCATTTCCGTATTGACATCTGTGTGTCTGCATGTATATAAGTTCAGAGAATATTTCATCAACGATAACACATAAAAGATTGCATATACACACGGGGCCCTGCACAACTTTCTATTTGGTTCAATATGAAGTGCTTGACATTTAATGGTATATACAAGCTACGATAAAACTCAGTACACCAATGAAATTCCAAGAAAAGTTTACATTAATTTGATGTATCATTTGAACCTATTGCCATTTGAAAAACCGAAAGTTAAATCCAAGATGGCGGCCAAGGTGGGTAACATATGTCAGAGAAGGAGTATTTGATTCAATGGGTGATATCAATAAAACGGAGAAGTTACTCATTACTCATTACAATTTTGAAGTAGTTACTCGCATTGGTATCAATAAAAAGAGAACTGAGCACTAGTCGTCTCGGCTGACCTCGGAGAAGCCCCGCCCTTTTGAAGTAACCACTCGAACCGAGTAACTACTACGCGTTTGATATCAATAAAAATCAAAGACTCCTCTGTGATGCTAGTAACTTCTCCAAATTTGTGGAGCAAGCTAAATAGGTGACACCGTGCGAAATATGACAGAGTATATGGTTGAGTAAATCCGTAGAAAAACTTATAAACTGCATAGAAATGTTGGAAATGGAGATTACAAAAAGCATTATAAGTTTACGAAATAAAATGTAGTGATTAGCACAACATTTTTAAAGGAGAATCAACCGAAATTCGGGGTGGTGGACTACGTAATGATGAAAAGATGCGGGTTTTCTTCAAGGGCGCCGATCCTGTGGGGGCCAGGGGGCCCGGGCCCCCCAAAGCTCATGTGGGCCCCTATTGTATTTATGAATATACAATATTTGGCATAATTAGAGTGCAATTTGTCTTAAAATCCTGATATATATACCTTCTGCATCTGAATGCCCTCCCCCCCAAATTTACAGAGAAATCGGTGCCCTTTGTTTTCTTGCGTTACGTTAATATTCATCACAAAAACGCACACAGTACGATGTTTCTGTGGTTAGAACGGATTAATTGTGTGCAGGGATGGCAAAAATCAAGTTTTCGTTGTTTTTTTTTTTTTTTTTTAATAACTAGAGTTTGGTTTATCAAAACTCCATTATATATTTACCATATTCGCGTGTGTCAGTGTGTGACAAAAATAAATAAATAAATAAAGTATTTCATGGACCATCACCAAATTTGGTAAAAATACAAAGAGTCAAGAATTAGGAAGTGAGTTTGTTATTAAAATAGTCTTCTCAAACCGAAAGTGGTTTAAATAAACCATTTCCGGTTTGATCATTGATCATCATAGATCGAAAAACGTAATACGTATTAAGATCCGGGTTTCTGTTTCGTAAGAACATATTTAATCTCTATTATTAACTCTCTACTAAAACCGGAAGTGGTTCATTCAACTATAATTTCTCGTTTCAATAAATATTGGTCTACATAGAGCAAGAGCGGTAAAAGATAGATGAAAGCAGTTTTCTCCATTCGGATAGCTCTCAAGTGTCTCAAAAGTGCAGTGGCGTAGTCAGGGGGGCTCAAGCTCTCCCCATTAGTGTTGTAATGTTGAAAGTGGATTCTGCTTACATGAAGTATGTTCCATTTGTAATGTTAGAACTTTTCTTTTTAGTTTCCTTAGTAAGCATAAGGGAGCTTGTAGTTTTACTCCAGATGTAATTAAGTATGTGTGTATGTAGTACTTTATTCCTCGGTAACTACCAGTTAAATTTAAACCAAATTAGATGTACAAGTACCCAATCATCTAAGGAATAAAGATCACTACATGTGATGGCCGAGCTTGGTCGGCGATAGGCTTGGCTCGGCTCTGTTTGTATGTTGTACTTTATTTCTCGGTAACTATTGGTCAGATTTAAATCAAATTTGGTTTCCAAGTATTGCTTAAGGAATAAAGATCATTATATATTATGTCTGGGTTCGGTCGCCGACATTCTCGACTCGACTTGTCTTGTACGTTGTATCTTCTTTTTCAGTAACTACTGGTCGAAATATTTTAAACAGGGACGAAAGTGGAATGCAGGACAAAAACGTCCTTCTCTCTTCTTGCCTTATGTTTTCTTACTTACTTGACAAAAGTTATATTATTTTGCTTGGTGAATTCTTTTCCTTCAACCTTCAGAAAATCATGCTTTTGCAAAGCTCTGCTTTCTTTTAAGCCCCAAACAGAAACATGATGGCAAAAAGTTTCGGAATGTGTTGCCATTTTCACTGCTCGCTTCTCATTTTAGATAGTGTATATTTACAACAAAGGGGGGAAGTGCACCTTTGCAGTCCCTAAATCCGGCCCTGTATATATATATATATATATATATATATATATATATATATATATATATATATATATATATATATATATATAGGTAGATAGATAGATACAGTGGTGGTTCCAGAATATGAACAAGGGAGGGGCTAAACCATAGCTTGCAGCTTTATCCAGTGTAAAGCAGAATTGAAGCCCATTTTAACCAGTGTATACCTTATCGTCAAGGGGGGACCATAGCTCCTATAGCCTTCCCTCGGATCCGCGCCTGTATACAAGGGCGCCGATTTCTCTGTAAAATGGGGGGCTCATTTAGATGGAGAAGGCATATATGAGGATTTTAAAACAAATTGCATTCAAATTATTCCAAATATCTTCTTAAATACAATAAGGGGGCCCACATGTGCTTTGGGTGGGGTCCCGGGTCACCTTGGTCCCCCCAGGATCGGCGCTCATGCCTGTATATATATATGAAATGCTTGTGTGTGTGAACGCCACCTTGATGAGTTTCTCGCTACGCAACTGCAAAAATATCTTTCATGTCCTCTATTGATCTTCAATTGAAGCCGGAATTCGTAGGAATGAACCACTTCCGGTTTCAATAGTCATATCCATAGAACAGGAATTGTAACAGTAAGAAGCGGTTTTCTGCATTCTATTCAGCGTTCTAAAAATAGCTGCCATCTTCTGTCTTGGGCCTCTATTCAAACCGGAAGTGGTCAAAAATCACAAACTTCCTGTTTTAACGTTGAGAGTTATAGAATAAATCTATAATAGATAACAAGAAGCTGTTTTCTGCTATCAGTTAAGCAGCCCAAAAATATACATTTCGTCTGTATTCTAATCCCTCTACTAAAATCGAAAGTGGAAGAAATCTATTACCTTTTGGGGTTTCAGTATTAATTGTGAAAATATTGCACTACAGAAACCTACTTTGTTTTATGAACTTTTTTTTTACTTTGTTGAGTCGCCCTAACCTGTATTTTCTTTTAAAACATGAAATAAGTCAAACTGGACATCATACGTAAACTAGTTTTACAAATGATTTACGAGTAGAGCACAGATTATTTACCACTCTGCCCATTCAGTACTGTCTAAGCTTGACTAAGTCAAGCGCAGTAGCGCGTCTGAACAAAGGATTATGAATTAGGAAAACTAATATATAACAGTGGTGTATACTGGTTTGATGGCTTGGGCTACCACTAACCTTTATGACCCCTGTACATTATTATTATTATTATTATTATTATTATTATTATTATTATTATTATTATTATTATTATTATTATTATTATTATTAATCAATTTGTAATAATAATAATAATAATAATAGTAGCTCTTCTTCTTTGGAGTAACGAGCAGTTGCTAGTTGGGAGTAGTTCCTCTTTAGTAACGCCTATGCTCTTCCTGCTGGTCTAAAACCTAGAGCCCGCTCCTTTGATGGACGTGGTCCCGGGACGATTTTTGGTGGAAGAGGTTGAAGGCATTACGATGGTTTAGATTCTACCTTAGACTGTTGGTTTGCATCTCCTGTAGTCTCGGTGCTACACCGGAAGGATGTCAGTGTAGCTCTGGGAACACTGCTTTCGAACAAACAAGCAAATAATAATAATAATAATAATAATAATAATAATAATAATAATAATAATAATAATAATAATAATAAAGAAGAAGAAGAAAAAGAAATGAAATCTTTCAGTTTTACCTCCTACGGCTATACTGGCTAGGCTAAAAGAGACGGTGAGAAATGAATGAAATGGTGGAATGAAGAAAGTGGGAGGAAACGGAAGAACCCCGAGAAAACCCACGTACACGGTGTTTGTCCACCACAAAGTTCACTTAGCGTGAGCGGAAATCGAACCAGGGCCCCATGCACCAGAAGTGAACGCTCTGCAACTAAACCACCGCGGCCTCTTATAAGAGAAAGAGTACAGATGAAGTGTAAAATCAAATTTTTGTGCTATATCAATCACTTCCATGTTGAACAAATACAGTTTTATTGAGAAAGTGTACAAATATATATAGAGTTAGGATGTTTTGAGGGGGCTCTAGACCCGTTGGACCCCGTTGGTGTGTCACTGTGTGCGAGTTATAAATAACGCTGAAATAGGCGATTAGCAACAAAGGAGCCCAGTCTACAAGAGCTAAGATGTCCGACACAGTTCCCAAATACTCCCAAAATGCGTTGTCATTCTCGTATAACTTCATGTTACCTTCGCCCACGCCCAAAAGTGAATGCTGTATCACTGAGCCACGCGGTCCTTTGTCGTTGAACAGGATCGTGTGAAAATACATCATGGAGAACGCATAAATGCGATTGGTATTTTGTTCAAGAGTTCAAGTTAAAATATTCTTCACATCTAGCCGCGGAATACAAAATGCATTTGCTCCAGAAGTGGTGAATAAACACACTATATGGTATTGGTTTGTAAACTTTCGTGCCAGAGAAAACATTGAAAACTAAACCCCGCGTCCACCGACCAACAACATGTTCTGATGAGCTCCTTAGGATGACTGTGAAAGCAGATCTTCGGAAAAGTATTCCTAAAATTGTAAACGAATTTGATACAAATCATGACACTATTGTTTGAGGTTCCACACAATCAGCAAGTAGAAAAAGTTGGATTAATGGCTACATGAGTTACATCGGCTAATATCGCAGTTAAAACGTATGTCATTCTTTGAGTGTATGGAATAACCGAGAAGTTTTCCTGCATTAGATTGTGAAAAATAGATCTGCAATTGTAAACAATCAGGACCTTAGACACAATCGAAAACGGTCAGGACAGTAGTTGGATTGTGATCACTTCAGGAACATATTTTCCAATACCACCACCCACCTGCAGAAGGTGCTGATATGATAATGTTTTATGGTGGAGGTGATAGATCATGTCTTTCTGTGTCGAGGAGAAATTATCACTGTGGATCGTTCAACGGCAAGAAAGTGGAAAGAAACGGGAGAATTCACGCACGCAAGGCTTGTTCACAACAAAAGCCCACTTGGTGCGAGCTTGGATTGAACTGAAGATCACACGAACCAGAGGCGAATGCTCCATCACTGAGCCACCACAACCCCCTGTCATTGAACAGAATCGTGAAGGTGCATCACGGAAGGCGCTTCGGCTAATAAATATCGAGGATCTTATACTTTTTACCATTGGTTTCTCAGGCCTCCTAAGATAATGTAAATTTTACTTCATGAACATCTAATGAAGTATGGTAGTCAACAACTAAAAATGCTCCAAATGTACACAGAAAAGCAATAGAAGTTGGATGATTGTTTCAATTTTACGCTTAATTTTAGATCAAGAGTAACGAACATTTTTTGGTAACATTGAAGTTGTCGGCTCCAATTTGATCTTTGCGAACAGATGTGCTGCTCACAGGCAGGGATTTCCCTCCCCCCTCTCAAGACCTTTTCCAATTCATTCTCGTTCTGCCTCCAGCACTTTGTAGAGAATATTTTCAATGATCTTATCTGGAACCACTATGCCATTCCTAAAAGAATTGAAAATCATTTAAAATACTGCTGCTAGAACAACATTATCTAAAAAAAGAAGAAGAAGAAGAAGAAGTATAAAATAAATGTAATTTGTGCTCTACTTCCACTAAACACCAATTGGTGCTTCTAGAAGTAATACAAATCTTTATTGAGATTTTAAATTCTGCAGACCCAAATATTAGTTCTTGCCCTTCCAGGGAAACTTCCCAGTTACGGCGCTGTCATCTGCATAGCTATATACTGTTGGTAGCCATACACTCAGCAATTATATACAGCCTGCGGAAGAAAAATACACAAGTATGCTATGTACTTCATTATAGCAAAGGAGACAAACTTTCTAATAAACACGAGTCGTAAAACTCCTTTCTTCAAAGCAAAGATGGCACCTATACTGAGACGAACAATACTGTCTCGAGATGCGACTGAGATTCGATGTGTCGAGACGAGACAGAGATAAATTTATAATTCGAGACGATATCAACCCAGTCCAAGCCAAGAATACTATTGCAAGGAGTGTGCGTTCTGTATAAATCGATGTGTTTAGCAGCCTTAGAAAATAATATATAATTTCATTTTTCTAGAAACGACGGGCATAAAGTAAAATCTCGGAGATACCTTAGTACAATAATAGTGGTTATAAATTGGCTCCATATCTGTTAAGATTCTACTATACTGTAGATAGAGTAACACAGAAATTTAACCTTTTACATTTTTGCTTCATTCGGTGTAAAATACATAAAACTGAAACCTAGACAAAATAAAATTGTTACATTGTTTTCCCGGGAGAATTCTAAACTTCTGGGGTATTTTTCATCAGACTAACCTCTGGATTCATTCCTGTTTAGCTGTTGTACAAAGCTGCAAGTTAATGGTACATATTGATATGACGTATTCGACAATCTCTGCTTAATAATTCCAAGGGGATATTGCCACTTACGGAGTTAGCTACAAAATGTTTAGATGTGTTGTTTCTTTCGCGGGTTTGCGCAGGAAAGGAAAGAGCGTTCATATTTTATCGTTAGTATGTACACTCATGTCCAAAATTATTGTCGCATGTCTATAAATATGTTGTTTTAGGAATATAATTTGATAACCAAATCGCCCGGTATTTCTTATAATGTTTGTATGTGTATAATCGGCAAAGACATGTATGTGGAAAATTTCATGTCAAAAGAGTAGTAAATAATAATAATAAAACGAAAAAAAAAAAACTTTCTATAAATAAATCCATATGATACAATACTAACATGAATGTATAAATGTTGCATGGAATAGGTTCACCACATCCCATAAACATAGGCACATAAATCCTGCTGAAATGTGATCTGGGCCCATTTCAGTAAAATTATTAGAGTCTCCAGTAATAATACATCTTTCTTAATGCTTTAAGTTGAGTTAAATATTATCCTCTCAATTTAACTCCTAAAGAATGGAATGGCCCCACGATGCTATTTCCAAAAGAACTGAAAATAATTTAATGCTGCTGATGCCCCATCATCATCTCAAAAAAAAAAAAAAAAAACTAAGATGAAGTATAAAATAAATTTAACACCCGCCCTATTTCCACTAAACACCAACTGGTGCTTCTAGAAGTAATACAGATCTTTATTGAGATTTTAAATTCTGGGAACCCACATATTAGTAGATAAATTTCAAGTTACGGCACTGTCATCTTCATAGCTATATACTGTTGATAGCCATACACGTAGCACTTATATACAGCCTGCGGGAAAAAAAATACACGAGTATGGAATGTACTTCATTATATCAAAGGAGAAACTTTCTAATAAACACGAGTGACAAAACATCTTTTTTTCTAAATAAAGATGTTACCTATACTGAAACGGACAATACTGTCTCGAGACACGACTGAGACTCAATGTGTCGAGACGAGACAGATAAATTTATAATTCGAGACTAGACCAAGACCCAACCCAGTCTGTGTTTCGTTTCGAATCGAATATTGGACCAAGTGTCCCAAATCGTTCTTACCACACATTTAACTTGGTCACTAGTCCAGGCCAAGAATACTATCGCAAGAAATAAATATTCTGCCAAGATCGATGGGTTTAGCAACCTTAGAAAATAATATAAATAGTATTTCATTTTTCTAAAAACAATGGACATAAAGTAAAATCTCGCAGATATGCTAGTATAATAATAATAGCTACAAATCGTCTCCCTATCTGTTAAGATTCTACTATACTGTAAATAGAGTAACACAATTTTACTTTTTTTATTTTTACTACATTTGGTGTAAAATACATAAAACTAAAACCTACATAATATAAAACTGTTGCATGATTTTCCCGGTGAAATTCTGAATTTCTGGGGTATTTTTCACCAGGCTAACCTCTGAATTCATTCCTTTTCAGCTTTGGAAGCAGTTATAAATTAATAGTACATATTGATATGACATATTCGACAATCTCTGTTAAATAATTCGAAGGGGATTTTGCCATTTTAATTTTCTTGCTGACTTAAAAGAAAACTATTATTTTATTGTTAGGTATTATATATGCACGTAATTTTAAGTGAACTAGACATAACTTGCCATTTTCGGAGTCAGCTGCAAAATGTTTAGAGATGTTTTGTCCCTTCCGTGGGTTTCCGCAGAAAAGAAAAAAGCGCTCATATTTTATCATTAGTATGTACATATATACAAGTTCAAGGTAATTGGACTTGTTCTAGCGTTTCTCTCACTGGCATTAAAATATTTCCGAAGGGGCAAAAATATTTCCCTTGAACGGGCTTTTTATGTAAAAGATAAAGTTCATAATATATTATTTTACTATTGTAATGTATGTATGAACGGAGCTACAACTTAATTAGTCATATTCTTGTACTACTTTCAGATTTAGCTGCAAAATATTTCGAGAGGGGCCATTAACTTTTTACACCAGTTTTCACAGAAAAGGAGAATAAACATTATCCCTTATTTATTGTTGCTATGTTTGCACTAAGTTTAAAGTAAATTGGATGTGGTTTTCTGTATTATTTAAAGCTAGCTCTAAAAAGTTCCGGAAGGGCTTTTGCCCCCTTAAACTGATTTTTCAGAGAAAGGAGAAAAGCGCATCCCTTTATTTTGTGTATATTGTTTCCATGATACAAATTTTCGTTGGTACTATGCACGTACGTAAGTGTATACTTCTAATCTTTTCTTGTGTTCATGCTTTGCATTAATGTACATTTTCTTTTTTCCCAATAACAAAATGATTGGAGGGGCTTTTCTGCCCTTAGACGAGAGTTACCACAGAACACACATACCAATATATATATATATATATATATATATATATATATATATATATATATATATATATATATATATATAGATAGATAGATAGATAGATAGATAGATAGGTAGATAGATATACTTTTACATGTCTCAATAAACGCCTCCTCCCCCTGAGACCCACTGATTTGAATTTAATTTAAAAAAAACAAACTCTTCTCCTTGGTCTGGGACCTGGACGAAAGTACTCGTAAATAAAATTTGGTAACTCACTGTCAATTATTTCTGGTCTCCAGGCCGCACACAAACACGCAGACAAACACACACACACACACACACACATATATATATATATATATATATATATATATATATATATATATATATATATATATATATATTATAATATAAAATTAGTCACGAGTACTTTGGTCCAGGTCCCAGTCCAAGGCGAAGAGATTGTTTTTTTAAAATTCGAATCAGTGGGTCTAAGGGGGATGGGGGAGAGGCGTCTACCGAGACATGTAAAAGTAGTAGAAAATGACCAATATTTTTTCTTTCGTTGTTCAGTTCTTTTACATAGAAATTTTATCTAATCCATGCGAAGAATGGGTATTTCAGCTAGTATTATTTATATTAACCTGGTGGGAGTGAGATAAGTTCACTCAGTTCAAACCGAAGTAGTGGAAATGATTGTGAAGCCTTAAGGAAAATATACGACATATTACACTAAAATCGAACAGTTGTAATGGAAATTATCGAGAAAAATATTTTTTAAATCGAGAGGGAAGAGGATAATCCATACTACATGAGAGGGAAGAGGATAATCCATACTACTAAATTCACCGCTCGTTCTTGAGGATTTTAATCCCAAGCCATGGGGATGACGGAAAAGAGTCAAAGGAAATGTACATCATATTGTATCGAAACCGAATGAATTGTTGAAAATTTATTGTTGAACTCTAAAAGAAATGCACGGGGGCTAGGAGGGTAAACCCACTAACTTATTTCTTACTGATGTTAACTCACTGCATAGGTAATAATTGGGAAGCCTAAAAAAAAGTACGACATACTAGCCAAAATCGAATACTTTCTAACGAAAATTATCGTTGAGCATATTATATATATATATAGGGTGTTAATGCACTATATCGACAAACTGTAAGACACGTGGTTCCTCACATCAAAACAAGAGAAAAAGTTCATATGGACCTGTGGGAAAAAGTGCATAGTTTCAAAGCTAGGGCTGTCCAAAATCGCAAAAAAGCCAAATTTCAAAAGGCCCTATTTCGAATTCGAGAGATTTTGGATGGTGATCCTTATCATCGTAAAGCATGTCATGCATACGCTATCCAAAAATGCATATTTCATTAATATTCAATTGGTGTACAGAGTATTCCCTGTAGATTGAAATTCCCAACCATGCATGACATCAACCGAATTTTGAGATATGCTCTGACTTTATGATTGGTCCAAAGTAGGCAAATGATAAGCCTTGATAGCAGTGAACACGAAATCATTTCGGAATGTCGGAAGTGTTAAGGATCGTCAGCAGCACGGTCTCTCGTACTCGGGAAAACGCATGATGCGATGTTTTCTTTCACACTTGTAAGTGGAGAAAAAGTGAATTATGCCATGACGAAATACATCGCATCACACGTTATTCTGAACACACACACACACACAAAAAAAAAACATGGAGCTGCCGGTTCTTAACACTTCCGACTCCCCTCCGAAGCATTGGATGTCCATTGTTGTCAAGGCTTACCTCCTGCCTCCTTTGGACCTCCTTGAAATCCAGGTATATCTGAAAATTAGGGAATACCCTGTACACTTATTGAAAATAGATTAAATATGCACTTTTGGATTGTGTATACGTGGCTTTCTTTACGCTGATAAGGACCACCATCCACAGTTTCTGAAATTCGAAATAGGGCCTGTTGAAATTTACCTTTTTCGCAATTTTGGACAGCCCTAGCTCTGAAACTATGCACTTTTCGCCATAAGTCCATATGAACTTTTTCTCTTATTTTGATGTGAGGAAATCACCTCTTACAGTTATCGGAAATTATCGAGAAAAATATTTTTTTTAAATCGAGGGGGAAGAGGGTAATCCATACTACATAAGAGGGTTAAATTCGCCGCTCGTTCTTGAGAATTTTAATCCCAAGCCATGGGGATGACGGAAAAGGATCAAAGAAAATGTACATCATATAATGTGCATCACATCATAGAATGTGTTTTACTTATAACAAAGTATGTATCGAACACAAAGAAATTGACATATGTAATATGAACTCTATGTTTAAGAAAACTATTGTAAATGTATTATGTAATACATCAACACTATAATTGGGCTTATGCCTGTGGTGTTGATGGCAAATAAATAAAAAAGCTCACCGGCATACAGGGGCGGACAAAAGCTCACCAATAGCAAACATAATCTCCCTTGAGTAATAAAATTCACCAAATATTGAAATTTAGGCTTTGGCTACTTCCTAAGCAAAAAATGGAGCTTATATCATTTATCAGGTATAAAAAATAATAAGAACATTTCGGAGTTGCGTTGTATTAAACGTGGGCAGACTTTGAGAAACTTGTAATAAAATGCCCTGGATATAAACATCTAGCCTTTGACTACAATTACAAATTACCCTAATAACTCAGTAGAAAGTAGAGCTACTAATGTCGTATAGCAGCTATCAGATATCAATAAAATAGGGATGTTGCAAGTTTAATGTGTTAAGCATGGGCGACTGTAGGCCTAATTTGGCACTGGAAATTTTGGAACCAAATTTTTCTTATAAGCCTGACAATTTATCAACTGCATTAAAATAATTTCATGATTAGGCGTGAATACTTACATAATAGAATTTGCTTGCTAACAGGATTCGTGGTTCTACTTTGTGACTTTTTTTTTTTTTACGAATTCATCATACTCACATGTATTTAGGCCTTGCTTCTTTGTGTTGGCATCGTGCTCGCAGACCAACACTCAAATAAATATCTTTCTTATTTCCTAACACTAAGCTTTCTTTTTCTTTTTTTTCTTTTGTTTTCTTTTATTGTTCATAAGTTGTCTGGTTCTTAGTAAATAAGGAAGAGATTAATTTGATGAGTATTGGTCTGCAAGTATGATGACAGCCTTAAGATTTGAACTCTGCAACATCTTAATATTTTATTCTGATGTCTGATAACTCCTATATGACATTAGTTATATAGCCTACTTTCTATTGAGGAACTAGGGCTACTAGTAGTCAAAGCCCACATTTAAATATCCGGACTATTTTCTACTGACTTAGGCCTACTACTAGTCAAAGTCTATATTTTAATAAATCTTCATACCAAGCATACGTTTTTCTAAAGCAAAATGAGATATATCTGAGATACTTTCAGCCAGTGTGGAAAAAATAACAAGGAGATATCCTTTCACCAAAGTTTCGTTTACCGATATTTGTGTGCTGCAAAATTTCCTGCACGAAAGTATCAGCACAGGGGAGGGAGTTGGATTGCTTTCTTCAATAAGAGGAAGTAGTATTCTTTTGTTTGTCCAGATCTGTTTTCAGTTTATATTTTAATATTAAAAATCTACTTCATATTAATATTCAAAGTCTAGTTTCATTTCTGTCATTTTTCCGTTGCTTATTTATTTTATTCAGGTTTATTTTCCCTTGCAATTAAATTAGTTAATCTATAAATGTAATTACTTATCATTATTGTATTTTTTATTTCGTAAATTATCTTATAATACAAATATTTTATTAGTGGTGAGCTTATGTCCGGGGAGCTTTTGTCCGCTTTTGCATTAACATAGGTGAGCTTAATGCCGGTGAGCTTATGTCAGCGACCCGAAAATATACACCAAGTTTTGACTTATAAATATTTTACATAGTGTATATTGAAATATTGTCTTCCATGTGGCCTACATGTGTAAACTTTCATCATGAGATTGATTTTACTAACTCCCTTCCCCCTTTTATACTTGATGAATTGCAACCTCAGACAACAGCATTATTCCTTAAGTAAAAGGAAGGCACATAACACGTAACCGGACTCCGCTAGTCTACCGTAAGCTTTTCCATTGTCTCAAGATACTAAATCAACGCCGGAAAAGTACTTTAGCTCCCACTGGGAATTGAAACCAAGGCCTATGTGGGGATCCACAGGATTCAGATTCCTCCCCACAAAACTTCGCAAGTCGACGAACATTTGTGAACTTTCTTAGTATAAGTATACTTCTTTGTCATCGAAATGATTGACATAGCCTAAAAATTTTAATATCTTTAGCTCTATCATGTTTAATAAGAGGCACTAATTAACAATTACTTGTCGTCTTTTCGGGTGTTGAATAACACAGGTTAAATACTACATATACGGGTCTAGGGTGTTTCGGTGTAGGACGTTTCGGTGTAGGATGTTTTGGTGTAGGACGTTACGGTGTACGGACGTTTTGGTGTAAGGACGCTTGGCTGTAAAGGATGTTTCGGTGTATAGCCTAATATTTGATTGCATTAATCATATGCTTGTAATGAACAGTCATGAAGTGTCATAGTGTAGCCACTCTGCAACAGTGTAAACTGATTAACATTGTTATTGAGTCTCATTGTTATTGAGACAGGATGATAATACAACACAATGCATTCGTAACAATAATTTCGATTCAGATGTGTCCATAGTCGAGTTTTATAGAATAATAATCAAATGTAATTCAAAAATCATATTTACTGTAAAGTATTCAGCATCATTTCTAAATAGAAATAAATATATTGCACAAAGTTCCTGAGACACAGTAATAATATATACAAACTGAATAATACCTCAAAGGAATTTTGTTGAAAAAATTAAAATTACATAGAACCACTCAACTCAGAATCTAAAATTGTACTAAATTTCTTTTAAGACTGTAATTACATCATCAGATTTGTAATTTTCACAAACGTTTCTCAGTCTCTTCGTAACATCGGCGTATTTTTTCTTTGTTCTGACGTCATGTCCGCCAATTAACTTATTTGTTCCATTTGTACAGCACTAACAAGGAGACTGATGGCAGTGTAATTTACTGATTTGAATGAAACTTTGCATACTTGTAGAATATCAAAAAAATAATCGTCACGTATTTTTTTTTAAATTTTGGCAGTGGTGCGGGTTTAAGAGTAGAACCCACCCTTTGAACGTTAGAGATGGCCTCCAAGCATAAACAGAAAATAATCATTAAAATAGAAGATTACATCATACGGCCAGTTTACTGCCAAGGGGGGTTTACGACAGGTGATTCAGAACCTGACGTTAAAATTACAAAATTCAAATTGGTGGATCCAACATGATGATTACAATTACAAATAGTCTTCTGGTTTGAAATGTTCTGCAGTTAGCCAAGAACAATTGTAGTTCGCAGGGGCTACTGAGAGAAGGTACAGACTGATTTGAAACCCCTTTCTGTACTTATTTAAACAGGACGTTTGATTAAATCTATAGCCAAAAAAGTTAGAATCCACAAAGCCAGTGCCAATGAATTTGTTGCGAATGTGAAGCAACACATGTTATTGGTAAAGAAAATATTTATAACTCTGATTAATACGGTTTAATTTGGAAATGCAGACGGGACGTACTCTAGTGTTTACAGGGACACAAACAGTAGAAAGTGTGGCACAGTCAGTGAATTCTATGACTCGTAGCTACATCATACAGCCTTTAATTTCTGCAAATAGTGTTTTGTTATCACGACTGTTAATTGTTTTGTAGGAAAACAATGGAACATTTGGTCTTATAGTCCAACACAACCTCTTTAAATTTGAAAATATCGTTGTGAAGGCATCAAATCCGGAAAAAAATAACATCAAGTCTTGTGAGATCATGGTTCCAAGAGATTTTTCTTCAAGCGTCTAATGCAAAGTCCATTTGTTATTAGCTTCATGGAGTGGTCACAATTCATCAACTTTGAACCTATTTTAAGAACAAAAGAGTAATTCATAATAGAAACCATTTCTGCAGGAACAACTCGTAGGATTCAGCCTCTTGTTGTGCTCTTTAGGCCGTAAAAATTTTTCTTGAGACATTTTTCTGACACTGTCCTTCTCTACAACTATAACATGAATTTACATCTCCGTAATAATATAATTAAGATCCCATCACTCATTCATAATCAGTTTTCTTCTCCTAGATTTGCTAATCTTATTGGGTATGTATGATACAAAAGCGGTTATTTGGAAGAAAAACCACCTGTGTTTGAAAATTTCCTTTCAAAGATTGTGCAGCATTTTGCGATTTGTGCACAGTTATTGCCGTAAAAAGGTGTGTGTGGTGTACACAATGTTTATGCATCACACACTTTTTTTACAATATATCATTACCGTAAAACGTTTTCCCAATCAATTCATAATTATAACATTTGAGGATATAAGAAGTTCTGACATAGAGTGAAGCGAGGGGACTCACTATAAATAAGTAAAACCTGCCAATTACAGCAGCATTTAATTTTTATTTTATTTATTAATTTATATTTTCTACTTCATGAATTTATTTCTCCCTAACGAATAATTTTCATTTTGAAGAGTGGACGTTTCGGTGTAAACATTGGAACTTTTACACCGAACCAGCCTCACACCTAAACGTCCTTACACCGTGACATCTGTACACCAAAACGTCCTACACCGAAACGCCCTGCACCAAAACGTCCTACACCAAAATATCCTACACCGAAACAGCCGTATCCCACATGTATGATCTGTCAGGAAAGTAAATGTACACCTATTTTTCGAGTCTGGCATTCCTGCGCTCCATCCGTGGAGAGTATGAGAATTAAATCAATCAAATGTTTACTGAGGGGCAAAAAGAAAAGCTTAATCTGAATAATACATTGCAGAGGGGCACAAGCTGTGAATACGAATAGTGCATAGTGTAAATAAAGGACGACGCCGAAAGAGAAAGCCAGAAACAGCTGTTAAACTTACAAAAAAAGAGTAAAAATGTCGAAGTGGGAACATAAAACACAAATACAACAAATACACCGACAACTAAACGATCACCATGCCATGATCTTGGTGTACTGGTTAAGGTGTTGGCTTACAAATGCAAAGGTCGCCAGTTCGAATCTTAAGCGAGGACATTTAAAGAAATTTTTTTAATAATACATACAACTCATGAGAGATGGTAAAAGAGGTCGTATTTAGTTTTTCGTAGCAATTATTATTGGTAATCTTTAATACTGATAATACTTGTTGTCTTTGCGTATTGCTTTTATTCTTTTCTTCATTTCCAAAGAGAAGAATATCCGAACAAATGCCACCAAAATTCCTCATATTTTGAATGTAAACGCCATTTGCAATTAGTGAAGAATAAAAATTGAACGTTCCGATGTAGCTACAAAAAGTAAAAAGAAAAACATGGAAGTGGACCATACTCATGGTTATTAAAAATACAATTTCTACATGCCTTACACCTCCCGACCACGTTTCTACGTTAGCAAGTAAGAGGTTTGTGTTTAGGTTAGGCTGGTCAATACGTTTTGCAAAGGGGCCCGGTTTAGCTCTGACGCACCACAGGTGCGAGAAGGGAGAAAAACACTTTTTCTCTCTCCCTCTGTGTGTCTATTTATATATCTATTTGTATATATATATAACGCTATTTGTGAATACCATAACCACCCTAATTTTCAACGGATTGAGACGAAACTTGGCACAAACATTAATTGTTGAAATATCTTGATGAGTTCGTTAACCAGAATAATCAGATGAAAATGTTCAAAATGGTGGCCCTTCAAACTCTTAAAAAGTTCCAAGGGAACCAAATTTCGCCCATAAATAGGTATTCAGAAAGTTTGAATAAATTTTCCTCTTTTACTGAAATATTTGTGTGCAGAAACTTATTGAAATACTGGACCCGATTAATCGCCTAAAGAAGGTTCACGCCCTTTCGCTACGGTCAGTTTTTTTTTCAGGAGGAGGTTATTTTCCTATCGGAACAAGATGATTGTTAGTGATGATATGAAATTACACATTGAAAGTGAAGTAACTTGTGAAACGTGTTATTTGAAAGAATAATATAATAAATGTGCATTCCTCTAACACAGAGAACTGTAAATCATGTATTTCGAGTTCGGGAGCCTGAATGGCGAGGAGTGTTATTTGATTTGCTTTTTGGTAACACATTGCATTGCAAATAAAGGTAGGCAACATTACTGGTAAGTAAAATAATAATAATAATAATAATAATAATAATAATAATAATAATAATAATAATAATAATAATAATAATAATAATAGTAATAATAATAATAATAATAATAATAGGTGTTGTTTGTGGCAAGGTAATATCATAATCAATTCTTCTTCAAACGTAATGATTGTAACGCCATATCTCCCTTACAAACAAAATATTAGCAATTTATATCGAGAAAACGAGAAACTGTAGAGCGATGGGAGCAACGTTGGACAGTATGCACTCATAGTACTCAGAAAAGTAAGCGATTTCAATGCAAAAGGAACGAAGAGTCATTGTCATGGGTACTCATGGGGCCACGGCAGAGCCCTCTTTAGGCAAAGTGTCAATAACTTATATCGAGAGGTGATACTGGGATGGGACCAACTTTTGACACCATGGACCCATAAAGCGCATCGAAAAAAATAGGGGGGGGGGGGGCCAGCCAGCCTTACTTATTTCCACATAATAATATAAAATTATGTTGTCGAAATACACACACGAGTTAGCTACTAATATTTCATATTATTATTATTATTATTATCGACAGCGTCTTTTCATTACGTGTGCGTGTTTGACATGAAGCCAAAGAGAAGATCCATCATTCGTAGAAAGAATAATAGTCAGTTACTTTAACTGTGAAAGACAGCGAAAAATACGAAAAGAGTGGACTACCTGTAGCGTAAAGAAGCAATATTTTCTCTCAAACGGATAAAAAATCAAGCCGAGATTGATTCGAACTCGCATGGACGGCGCGAAAAGCCAGTGCTTTGTCCACTTTTTTTTAACTGACTCACTGAACGTGTTTCAGTAACTTACTTATTGCTAATTTTACTTGCTTCACTCGTTTAACTTGCTTTTTCTAATAACTTATAACGACAGGGACACGAACACAGAAACATCGAGAACAGTTAAAAATCATAGATGCTCTCCCGCCGGGAATCGAACCCGGAGCTCCATACACCAAAGGCGCACGGGCTAGTGACTAGACCAGCGGGAAGGACACCATTCTCTCCCTGTGTCGTTAGGGATTACGACCACTGTCTTGCCAGCTATCACTTCTGTGGGTTGTATACTATGATCACATGTTTCTTCTCTGCTGGAAGAGTAAAACCTACATTATATGTAATACATGAGGTATTTAGACCTACATGCTCTTCATATAATGTAATAAAAGGGTCATGCTGGGAATAAGAAAAAGAGCATTCCTTGGACAAAAGGGAAACTATTGGCATCAGAAATATTTATCTACGAGGCATGCGCAGTAGTATATTTCAGAATAGTTACTGTTTTGTTCAGTAAACGAAGAAAGGGGTATAAAAAAGCAAATATGTCGCGTCAACGAGATCGACCAGATTTGACAGGGGCGGAAGCAGATGTATAGTAATACAACTTCGCTCAGTTGATACGAGCCGAGCCGGTTGATATCACTACCCGAGTTGGTCTTCTGCTTGGGCTCAAGAATTCGACCGTGCAGGTCTCAGCCTTAATTTTAAGAACTACAGTATATACTTATATTGGTGATTACGACATTTGAGGCTGTCTCGTAATAATAATAAAAAAACTCTTGTCTTCTCGTTATCTAGACGAGACGAGATACACTAAAATTGCCCCACGAGATGCACCAAAATTACGAGAGGAGAGGCACCCTTGCCGTGAGCAACACTAAAAGTATCCCACATTACTGCCTACATTTCTCATGGCTTTCGGTTTCCAGTCTAATCAGGCCATTATTTCAAAACGAGCTGAAACGAGCTGAACGAGCGAGAGAGACATTATAAAACTCGACTCAACTCGAAACTCGACCTCGAAAACAGCGCCTTGGCTTGGAACTCAACTCAAGAAAAATACCTTTGACTCGACTCGGATTGAACTCGAGTCGAGTCGAATTTTGGCTCGACTCCTGCTCATCCCTATTCGTATTTATATTTTGTTTCAACTTCAACAATTTCTATTCTTTTTTTTCTTCGTTTACCTATTGTTTCTGGATTTCTCTGTCGGTGTCGTCCTTTATTAACACCATGCACTATTCTTATTCCCAGCTTGTGACCCGCTTCAATGTCTTATTCAGTTTAGGCTTTTCTCCTTACATTGACTTGACATGTGATTGATTTAATTCTCACTTTCCGCGCACGACCGATGAAAATGTTTTATTATTATTATTATTATTATTATTATTATTATTATTATTATTATTATTATTATTATTATTATTATTATTATTATTATTATTATTATTATACTATTGAACTTGCACGGTGAAATTACTGTATAATACGATATCATTTCAGTAATTTTATTCCATTGTATGTTATTTAATTTATTAATGGGCACTAAATTGTCTCCAGATCAACGAATAAATTAACTACGGCATGCACTTTGGTGGAAATATCATTACATGAACATGTTTGGAACGAACCAATAATCTTTTTGTAATCATATTTCCACCAAAGTGCATGCCGTAGTTAATTTATTCGTTGATCTGGAGACAATTTAGTTCCCATTAATAAACTAAATAACATACAATGGAGTAAAATTACAGAAATGATATCGTATTATACAGTAATTTCGCCGTGCAAGTTCAATAGTATAATAATAATAATAATAATAATAATAATAATAATAATAATAATAATAATAATAATAATAATAATAATAAAACATTTTCATCGGACGTGCGCGGAAAGTGAGAATTAAATCAATCACATGTGAAGTCAATGTAAGGAGAAAAGCCTAAACTGAATAAGACATTGAAGCGGGTCACAAGCTGGGAATAAGAATAGTGCACGGTGTAAATAAAGGACGACACCGAAAGAGAAATCCAGAAACAGCAGGTAAAAGGAGAAAAAAGAGTAGACATTGTTGAAGTGGAAACATAAAATACAAACACGAATAGGGATGCGCACAAGTCGAGCCAAAATTCAATTCGACTCGAGTACAATTTGAGTCGAGTCAAAGGTAATTTTCTTGAATTGAGTTCCGAGCCAAGTCGCTGTTTTCGAGGTCGAGTTTCGAGTTGAGTTGAGTTTGGTAATGGCTCGCTCGCTCGTTAAGCTCCTTTTAACTCGTTTTGAAATATTGGCCTGATCAGACTGGAAAGCAAAAGCCATGAGAAATGTAAGCAGTAATGTGGAATACTTTTATTGTTGCTCACGACAGAGGTGCGTCTCCTCTCGTAATTTTAGTGCATCTCGTGGGGCAATTTTAGTGTATCTCGTCTCGTCTAGATAACGAGAAGACAAGAGTTTATTATTATTATTATTATTATTATTATTATTACGAGACAGTCTCAAATGTCGTAATCACCAATATAAGTATATACTGTTGTTCTTAAAATCAAGGCTGAGATCTGCACGGTCGAACTCTTGAGCCCAAGCAGAAGACTAACTCGGGTAGTGATATCAACCGGCTCGGCTCGTATCAACTGAGCGAACAGCTCGAGTCAGCTCGGTTGGGATGAGCCGATGACCCGAGCCGGCTTAGTTGGAACAAGCCATCGACTCAGCTCAATTGAGCCGATGGCTCGAGCTTTCTCGGTTGGGATGGGTCACCTATTCGGCTCATGTGAACCGGTTCGAGCCAGCTAAGTTGAAACTAGTTCATCAGCACGTTTCGACTCAGCTCAACTAAGCCGATGTCTCAAATTGGCTCGGTGTGGTGAGCTGTTGGCTCGGCTCACTTCTCGATTCGGTTCGATATTGAATGAGCTGTAAGCCGAGCCGCTCGAGCCGTTGAGAAGCCCAAACCCGGTCCCAGGTCTTTTGAATATGTTTGGATGAAGCCTATAACTTTTAACAATTTTTGCTCGAGCCCGAATACTTGTCCCTTCGGAACTCAAACCCAGAACGTGACCAATGTCCTTGCCTCCTGAAGACTTCCAGACGACCGAGATTGACAGTCAATTAGCTTTTACTATTACTTTTACTTTTACTATATCTTTTAAAGATTATACATGGAGTTGATATAATAATAATAATAATAATAATAATAATAATAATAATAATAATAATAATAATAATAATAATAATAGTTTTAAACTTGCCCTGAAATTTGGCAAAACTTACTTAAAAGTAGAGATTTCGGGGAAAGGGGTCCGTACCTTCAAGACACACCTCTGCAACTACCAACATTTTAAACTAGAACCTTTCATTGAAGTTTCATGTAGAAAGTATGTTTTGAGGAAAATAACTGTAATAAATATAACCAGGGGTGTAGCCAGCAGGTTAATGTAGGGGGGGCTGTCGTTTTTGAAGGGGGGCCAAGCCAAAAATGTGTTGCATCTAGTGTTTTTTAGTCCGGAACACTAAAACCACTGCTTTTAAGCTTATTATTATTATTATTATTATTATTATTATTATTATTATTATTATTATTATTATTATTATTATTATTATACTTTTTCTCCATAAATTATATTCCAGATAGTTTTTATTTTATTTAACTCAGAACTACTGTCCCGGACCAAATGTTATACCTTTTGCGTAACTATTTCAGTTTAAGCTTTTGTACACAGAACCTATCTACATAAGATTGATTTTGTTTAAAATTGCACTTAATTTCTTTAACATTTCCTAACAAAAATATTTATTTATTATTCGTGAATAAACAAACATGATTATTTTATTAACAGCTATAACTTACTTCCTGTTTTACACTAAGTAGCATTTTAAAAAAAACGAATGAAATCCAAACTGAAAAAAATAAATAAAAACTTTGTTTTTCACCAAATTTTCGATATGATAAAAAATGTTTTATAAAACACGAGGTAGAGCATATAAAAATATAATGTACTTACAAATTAATTTAATACCAATGTTTTATGGTAGTATTTATAGTATCTTTTTAAAACGTTTGTCATCAAACTGTCAAATATAAATCGCAGTAAATTGTGTAATCTGCTGTCACAGAAAAAGTATACCATGCTACTTTCCGATCGGTATAAGGAAGAGATACCATCAGCGGCGTAGCGAGCATTACAAGATTGGGGGGGGGGGTGAAACTTGACATTGCCAAGTTTTGATTTTAAAAAATGCCAAGTCTTACTTTTAAAAAATGAAAAGTGTTTCGAAAGTCTTAGTCTCACTTTTACCAACCCTGTGGCAATCTATTACAGCAACCTTAGTTTCATATTCGTCCCATTCCATGCCTCGTCTAAGATGCGAATACGAACAGCCCTTGTCCCACTTTCGAGTGCAATTTTACACCTCAACTCAGGATCATTATCACCATGCACGATGCACAACTGCTAATTTGACAACTAATGGCTAGGTTAGGCGTCACCCAATCCTCACAAGGACCTCTAAAGCTATAATCTGTTGTAGAAATGCATAAAAAAAATGTAGAATAAGGTAGGCTACATTTACTGCTTGTGATATAGGGACATATAATTTACATAAACATTCAATTGAGGGGTTCAGTGAGAGACCAGGCTAATACCTCCTTAGCTCATCTACTTCATATTATAAGGACGTTTGGTAAAACGTCGGATCTTGTTGGGTAGGATGCGGAAAAAGGCTCCGGCAGAGAAGTGGGAGAAAGCCTGAGGGAATGTCTTTGTAGAATGATTTTCTACCAAAATTCATTATTTATTATCGAATTGAAATAGTGAAATTTTGAAAAACAGGGTGCGAAATCCTTGGGGAACAGGGGAATTCCCCCCACTGAATATTTTTGAACAAAACTCCCTCACTAAATCCTTGCTGGGGGAGATAATACACTGAAATAATGTCAGAAGTTTCCAAAGTAATTACCGTAATTCATATGTAATTAACGTGTATTTCATATTTAATTATTAAATGAACTAGTGATCAGCGGTACACTAGTAACATCTAACTTTGTATAGTTTACTACTTCTAGATGCCCAAATACGTGAACTTCCTATATTGAAACTTTGAAGCATAGAATTGCGCATTTTTTAACTCTTCAGTCCTCGTCTCCTCCCACTTCGATTTCATGATTTCGCACTCTGATGAAATATATTAAATACCGGCAGGAAAAATACTAATATATAACCTCCCTTTTAGGCGCCCCTCCAACCACGCGCCCGGGGCACGTGCCTCGCTTCCTCCCCCATAGTTGCGGCCCTATGAGCTACATAAGTAACATACGCTTTGACTTACAAATGCGGAAGAAGGAAGAATTGCAATTTTTGTTTAACTTTCGAAAGAAGCAATTACGGGATTAAAAATAAGGTAGGAAAGGCAACACATTTGTATGAAAATGAAGTGAAACACACACCGGTCTATGCTTTCACCCAGCAGACATATTGTTTCGAACCCCAAAATTTGACTTGGCATCTTGCACTTAGGTTCACAGCGGAAGCGACGAAATGACTTGACTCCAGTGCCGTGCCGTGGTAACTCAGCGCCCGGGGGGAGAGTATACGACGATGCCCCCGTACATATGGGTGAGATCGACAGACCAGCCGCGAAGCGCTACCATGCTTGGCGCGAAGCGGTAGAAAATTTTCAAAATTAATCCCTGCTTTCTCTTGATTTTGAGCACTTTTAATTACTTTTTTCCTTGCATTTTATACATGTGCACACCAGTGGTGCCCACCCCCCCTTATGTCCATGACGCACCCCCCTAATTGTCTATCCGTAGGTGTTCTTCCATGAAAAAAATCTTCTTTTCGATTAATTTTACCCCCCATCAAACATATTTATATAGATTTTTAACCCCCCCAATATTTCAATGACGCAGTTTGCGTCATAGCCCCCACTTGTGGGCACCCCTGGTGCACACACATGCATTTTCCTCCCGAAGTTCGTCTCCCTTTACATCTGCACCCGGGGCGGTCGCCCAACCACAAGGCACGGCACTGCTTGACATCCATTGTAGCTTTTCTACCTACCGAACAACACCCCCAAAAATCTAATGTGATACCATTCCCAAAACGCATTTTGTTCAATTCTCCCTAGTCGAAAAGCCCTGTAAATAGAGTCTTACTGCAAAACAACTGAAATAATCTATTGTTTTCATTCATATTAATATGATCACTTTTTGTTCAAAGGCAAAGGTCTATTCACACACAAAGCAGATACGGTTACACAATATATTCACTCTGGTATCAAAATCTTCTTACCTTTGATATTTTAATATTGGGAAAAAACTCTTAAGTTTGTCAAATTTACATACTATACATAGTAAAAAGTTTATACTAACCAGTCACTGCCTTGTTCTTATTTTATTAATAGGCATATTAATTCTTATTATTTTCTTATTAATCTCCACAATCTACGTGTTGTCTTGTATACGCTCTTGTATCAAATACTTTTGCGTCCAATACTCTACCTGCAACCGAAACGCTTCTTCTGTCTTTGTTTTAATTTTGCACGCCACCTCTATTCAGCTTTTGCCAGTGGTACAATTTCCCGATTTTTCATTAAAGATTCTTCAAAATGTTTAGGAATATCAAATGAACAAAAGTGAAGTGTGATAACTTGCAGAGTCGGATTTAGGTTTAGTGGGGCCCTAAACTGTTGAAGGTAATGGGGCCCTTTATGTGTCCCGGTGAACGTAGGCACCCTATATACTGAAATGGATAAACTAATGATATTTTAGGAAGCAGACTAGCAGAAGCGGCACCATTACTTACATCATAGTAGCCTACACAACAGGAAGCACTGTTGCTATGTCCTACGTATATGTAAATTTTATTTTATTGATTGATTTTCTTATACATTGGAAATTGATATCCAGTTTTTTTCAGGTTTTCGGGACCCCTAAAACAGTGGGGCTCTAAGTTATAGCTTGTTTAGCTTATACATAAATCCGGCACTGATTACTTACAACAAGTAAAGAAGCTTTCAAGGAATATATCAATTTATTTCAAGATAGGAAACTACACAAAATTTATGCCAAGTCTATAAAAGAACTGAAAATGAGTTGAGTTGAGTTGAATTTCAGTTTAGCGACCCTTTCAGCAGCGAGGCTATATGAGACGTGGACCTACTGATTAACGTGGAATCCGAACCACATGAGCTCCCGCCGGGAATCGAACCCGGGTCTCCCGCGCTAAAGGCGCGTACGCTAACCGCTTAGCCACGGAGGAGCTCAGAACTGAAAATGATTTGCAGCACGAACAAAACGGCATTCTTCAAATTACCAACTAGGTATTTTAATTTGCCAACTTGTTAAGACATTGGGAACTTTGTGGGAGGGGGGAAGCTCCACTCTTACCCCCTTAACGACGCCACTGGATACTACACTATTTTTCTATTGGTATGTTAAAATAGTATTTTCCATACTATTTTACCGTAAATTATTAATTATATGTAAACTTTGTTATTTTTAAATGACTGAAGCGAGGTAATCTTACGATGATGTTTTATAAGCTGGTCATTTGGGGGGAGGGCAAGAACTCATTTGGGGTGGCCTGGCCCTGATGGGCCCCCCCGTGGCTACATCCCTGAATATAACTGAATATCACGCGACAGTAAGGCATATAATAAACGAATTTTTAGAATATGCAGAGGTAAATATAAAAGCTTTGCTACAAAAATACCTACACAGAGCATAATTCAATGAGCTCTGAAATACAATGTAACGAAATAGCCTATGAGATTCAGTCTACAGAGCAATTGTTACTTAAAGAATGGACATACACTATATCGAGAATCGAGACAAGACGGGAAATGTTTACGACACTTTTCGTCTCGTCTCGATTCTCATCTTCAAAGAGAGACGAAAATTTTGATTTAGCCCTGACTCGTCTCGAATGTAAAATGTTAATTCTCATGTTATTTTATTTGTTTTAGAAACGAGATGAGAAACTCCTCTTCTCGTGAGCAACATTAAACCAAACCGAAATATTCTTTCCAAATGTCACGTTTCTCCTTGTAATGGTATGACCTGAGCGATAATTTTAATCTTCTACGAGATAATAATAATTATTATTATTACTATTATTATTCCTGAAGATTTGATAGTTCAAGTATTGAAACATCCGAGTATTCAAATATCTGAATATAATAAAACGTATGTTATTGCTGATCAATCGCCATCAAAAATTCTAAAGTAAGAAAAAAAAATTGCAACGTGCATTCGCAGAAGCACCTTGACCACTGAACCGCGATCGCTACGCGGTAAACGATCCGTCTTTAGTCTGGTTACGTTAGGTTTCTTTGTCTCCGCTTGCAAACTTGTATGTTATATTTTTCGATTCAAGATGTCTTTCGTATTTCTTTTATGAAGTCAGCAAAGTTTACATTAATAACTTGAGTTTTTCTTAAACCACTGGTTCACAAGTTCGTTCTTTCTCCACACGAAACTACAAATATGACAGATTGAATTCTCATACTCCCCATTTCTTTCAAAGCAGTCGCCATTACCTGGTCAAAGACTTATTTCCGCCACGATTCATATTAACCAAAATCAATTCATTTTTCGGAAGCGGAACTTTCACTTTCCGGATTTCGCAAAATTATGGAATTCAGTTATACTCCGGAATTCGGAAGAATTTCGGAACTCGGAAAGAATCCGGAATTTAGAAAATTCCGGAATTGAGAAAAACTCCGACTTTCGAAAAAATCCGGATTTTCCGAATTCCGGAATGTTAACGAAATCAGAAATTTCTAAATTCCGGATTTTTCCGAATTCCGAAATTATTACAAAATTGGAATTTTTCGAATTCCGGAATTTGTCCGGCTTTACTTTCGGGAGTCCGAGAACTAATAATTCCGGAACGGGCTATCCCTAGTTTATACACAACCTTTCAGAACACTAAGCTAGTA
This sequence comes from Thermobia domestica, assembly GCF_964235325.1. Lineage (NCBI taxonomy): Eukaryota > Metazoa > Arthropoda > Insecta > Zygentoma > Lepismatidae > Thermobia > Thermobia domestica. The sequence continues at coordinate 144,913,606 of NC_137471.1, read as the reverse complement.
GCTGTCTACAAACAAACAAGTAATGCAAAGCATGTTGTATCCTGCAATACGTCATGTATTAAAATCCGACACCATGACCCTTTTATTACATTATATGAAGAGCATGTAGGTCTAAATACCTCATGTATTACATATAATGTAGGTTTTACTCTTCCAGCAAAGAAGAAACATGCGATCATAGTATACAACCCACAGAAGTGATAGCTGGCAATACAGTGGTCGTAATCCCTAACGACACAGGAAGTGAGCGTTGCCATCGCCGCTGGTCTAGAGGCTAGCACGTGAGCCTTGAGTGTATGGAGTCTCGGGTTCGATTCTCGGCGGGAGAGCATCTATCATTTTTAACTGTTCTCGATGTTTCTGTTTTCGTGTCCCTATCGTTATAAGTTATTAGAAAAGCAAGTTAAACGAGTGAAGCAAGTAAAATTAGCAATAAGTAAGTTACTGAAACGCGTTCGGTGAGTCAGTGAACAAAATAGTGGACAAAGCACTGGCTTTTCGCGCCGTCCATGCGAGTTCGAATCAATCTCGGCTTGATATTTTATCCATTTGAGAGAAAGTATTGTTTCTTTTCGCTACAGGATGGATTTTCTCTTTGGTTTCATGTCAAACATGCTCACGTAATGAAAAGACGCTGTAGATAATAATAATAATAATAATAATAATAATAATAATAATAATAATAATAATAATAATAATAATAATAATAGTAATAATAATATGAAATATTAGTAGCTAACTCGTGTGTGTATTTCGACAATATAATTTTATATTATTATGTGGAAATAAGTAAGGCTGGCTGGCGCCCGCCTCCCTAATTTTTTCGATGCGCCTTATGGGTCCACGGTGTCCAACGTTGGTCCCATCCCACTATCACCTTTTGTTTTCTCGATATAAGCTATCGACATTTTGCCTAAAGAGGGCTCTGGCTTGGCCCCATGAGTACCCATGACAATGACTCTTCGTTCATTTTGCATTGAAATCGCTTACTTTTCTGAGTACTATGAGTGCATACTGTCCAACGTTGCTCCCATCGCTCTACAGTTTCCCGTTCTCTCGATATAAATTGCTAATATTTTGTTTGTAAGGGAGATATGGCGTTACAATCATTACGTTTGAAGAAGAACTGAAAAAGATATTGCCTTGCCACAAACAACACCAATTATTATTATTATTATTATTATTATTATTATTATTATTATTATTATTATTATTATTATTATTATTATTATTATTTTACTTACCAGTAATGTTGCCTACCTTTATTTGCAATGCAATGTGTTACTAAAAAGAAAATCAAATAACACTCCTCGCCATTCAGGCTCCCGAATTCGAAATACATGATTTACAGTTCTCTGTGTTAGAGGAATGCACATTTATTATATTCTTTCAAATAACACGTTACACAAGTTACTTCACTTTCAATGTGTAATTTCATATCATCACTAACAATCATCTTGTTCCAATAGGAAAATAACCTCCTCCTGAAAAAAAAACTGACCGTAGCGAAAGGGCGTGAACCTTCTTTAGGCGATTAATCGGGTCCAGTATTTCAATAAGTTTCTGCACAAAAATATTTCAGTAAAAGAGGAAAATTTATTCAAACTTTCTGAATACCTATTTATGGGCGAAATTTGGTTCCCTTGGAACTTTTTAAGAGTTTGAAGGGCCACCATTTTGAACATTTTCATCTGATTATTCTGGTTAACGAACTCACCAAGATATTTCAACAATTAATGTTTGTGCCAAGTTTCGTCTCAATCCGCTGAAAATTAGGGTGGTTATGGCATTCACAAATAGCGTTATATATATACAAATAGATAGATAAATAGACACACAGAGGGAGAGAGAAAAAGTGTTTTTCTCCCTTCTCGCACCTGTGGTGCGTCAGAGCTAAACCGGGCCCGTTTGCAAAACGTATTTACGAGCCTAACCTAAACACAAGCCTCTTACTTGCTAACGTAGAAACGTTGTCGGGAGGTGTAAGGCATGTAAAAATTGTATTTTTAGTAACCATGAGTATGGTCGACTTCCATGTTTGTCCTTTTACTTTTTGCAGCTACTTCGGAACGTTCAATTTTTATTCTTTACTAATTGCAAATGGCGTTTACATTCAAAATATGAGGAATTTTGGTGGCATTTGTTCGGATATTCTTCTCTTTCGAAATGAAGACAAGAACAAAAGCAATACGCAAAGACAAAAAGTATTATCAGTATTAAACATTACCAATAATAATTGCTACGAAAAACTAAATACGACCTCTTTTACCATCTCTCATGAGTTGTATGTATTATTAACAAAAATTTTTAAAAATGTCCTTGCCGAGGATTCGAACTTGCGTCCTTTGCATTTGTAAGTCAGCACCTTAAAAACTACACGAAGATCATGGCATGGTGATCGTTTAGTTGTCGGTGTATTTGTTGTATTTGTGTTTTATGTTCCCACTTCGACATTTTTACTCTTTTTTTGTAAGTTTAACAGCTGTTTCTGGCTTTCTCTTTCGGTGTCGTCCTTTATTTACACTATGCACTATTCGTATTTACAGCTTGTGCCCCTCTGCAATGTATTATTCAGATTAAGCTTTTCTTTTTGCCCCTCAGTAAACATTTGATTGATTTAATTCTCATACTCGTCACGGATGGAGCGCAGGAATGCCAGACTCGAAAAATAGGTGTACATTTACTTTCCTGACAGATCATACGTATTAGACCTGCAAAAGTTTTCGGATCCCTCCAAACAAAAAAAAATTCTGGGCGCGTGCCTGGCGTGCTCTAAACATTCATTTATTTATGTAAAATATTTCAAATGCAGCTTCTAAGGCCAATTTACAACAGAATATTTTAACATCAATAATGGAAAAAGGAAAGGAGAAAATCAGGCAGGATTTATGCTTAAAGATAACATCCCGACATTCACTTTGTGGAACAACGAAAAAAGCTGGTAAAATCGGTCAGGTAGCAGGCCACATGCTTTGAACCCAGGATCTCCCTTTTGCGAAAGAAGAACGCTAGCCACTAGGCTATGCTCACTAGACATAATAATAATAATAATAATAATAATAATAATAATAATAATAATAATAATAATAATAATAATAATAATATAGTTTGATTCAATATAGTGAACAAATTGGGGATGTGCCTGGATTAAGAATCAGCAAACAACGGTGAAATATCCCAAAAATAATGCAGATCGATAGCCAATGACGTGGCCATGCATCACACAATTTTCTAGCTATTTTGTGGGCTTTGTTTTAATAATAATAATAATATGATTTTCACAGGCTTGCGCCCACCATTCATGGAACAGTTCTTACATAAATTAATCCTACTCTTGTTGTGGACAGCGAAGAGCGCTATGAAAACAAAGCAAGATGAAGAATGAAAGAGATTGTCTATTTTCCCTCCCCTTTGCTACTTTTGTCTCACTCTGTGCTTCCCCCTGACCCTGCTATCCCCTTCCACCTGCCTTTTTCCTTGTATGTGACTGACTTCCTCCTATGATATTCACAGAAATCGATCTTTTTTTTTTCTCCCTGTCTCTACTTCTTATTTGCAATAACAACATATGAAAGTGAAATATTCATTCTGCTTCACCACCTGAAGAACGAAATTCAATGTGACCCTCTGAAGAACAATACAATAGATACCATGTCCGAGGAACTCTCCAAAGATCTGATAAGATCTGTAACTGATGAACACAATAATTTTACCAAACCTGTCTGGTCAACTGTGTTACTCATGTGGCAAATAGTATTTGTAACGAAATAGCTTCTGTTCCACACATTTTCGTTCCATTAGATACCCGCAGAGGAAAGAATCTCATTCAGTTGGTACCAGTTGTTGATTTTCTCCCACCAAGCGTGAAAGGAATACCCGAAACAGATTTGTTCCTTCAATTAGTTACGGTACAATAACGTTACATGCTCGAATAACGTTACGGTGTCGTAACAAAAATTGGTGGTATACCTTGTACCTACCTACATTAAATAACCAATAATTTTGTTACGGAGAACTATTTTCGTTACGTTACAGTTACGTTAAGTTATCCACCCCTGGTTATACTCCCTTTCTGGAACCAGCAAGTGGCCCTAAGATCTTATCTGTTTCTTTGTGTGTCGGTGACTGTTGGTCACTGACAGTTCATGCTCCATTGCTCCATTCTAAGAGATTTACAACAGGAAAGAAAATAAATATTAGTTTCCGGAAAACAATACATATAATAGTTACTCGTCCGAAATGTAACGCAAAAGAAACTAAAGCAAACTAGGTATATTCCTTAGAAATTTGTAACGCGTTACCGTTAAAGTTACTTTGGAAAAAAGGGCTTAGCGGAATAAGGATGTGAAAGCTCCCCCAAGCATATCTGCACCAAATTTACAGTATCGATTACGGTAACATTTATGAGAAACTCGTTTTCCAAAAGTTTCAGCCTCCCAAGCGCTTTTGGAGGAGTGTTAGGAGGGGGAAGGAAAATTGAAATTATTTTTTCTATCATAAACGGCTCAACTGATTTGCATCAAAAAAAGAAGTTAGGTGTTCTCAGCAAGAGAAAAGTCGGAAAATATTTTTTTACTATTTGAGGTTGAAAATTGGTAATTTTTTTTGAAATCTTCAAAAAAATAGTAGAAGACTAACTGGGACACCCACAATTATTTGCCAGCTTTTTGTTGAGAGGGTCCCTAACAACACATATTGTTTTCATTTTGTTCGCAAGTGTACCTCATAGTGAAAAAAGGCAAATGTACATAGGTCAGCATCTATGTGGTATACGTATGATACACACTGTACACCACTAGGATAACCAATACCTTTGAATGGGGGAGGAGATGAAGTTGTTATAACATTGGAATCTTATGATAACAAGTATTTTTTGTCTTAACGGTAATTGGTCTCTGAGGATGAAGGGGATTCTCGACCATGTTCACACCTCCTTTGGCTACACCACTGCTGTATATCAACTGAAATTATACATTCCCGCATTTTGTGTTAATATTGCACATAATCAATGTTGTGTGATACATATAGATCTTTCTTTAGTAATTGTTCTTGTTTTTTTTTTTTTGTAACAGTTGGTTAATAATATGCCTGTTGTTAATAGCTATTCATGTGTTTAGTTTGTTTCGATGGTACTACTGTATATGTGTGTTTAATATGATCAAATAAAGAATGAATAGAAAGAAATTAATCCTCATCACTGTTTCCGTCCGATATTGGAATAATTTCGGTTTTCGTGAACAGAACTGTTGGCTACTGTTCTCACGTTGCTGCTATTTTATATTATTTATCATATGCGAGGTACTTATCGGAAACCATTCGACCAGAACGAAAGAAGTTCCACATTCTGACTGTTTGTACTTCTAGCAAGTTACATTGGTTTATCACACGCAATATTTTCTAGACCGATACTTCGGTCAGAATCATAGTGCTTTCTCCAAAGTAGGGTCACGATGGCTTAGTGATAGAGCGCTTAGTTCTGGTGCGAGATGGACCTCGTTAGATCCCAGGTTATAAAAGTTCGTGGTGGATACCATCGTACCAGTGAGTCTTCTCGGGATTATCTGTTTTCACTTACATTCTCATTTCACGAATTATTTTCCAATAATTAGCTTCCATCTATTACCTGTCTGTATTATTGGATCGGATTTGTGTTTAGCATTCCTTCGGTAGCAAGGTTATATCAGCCATGGAGCTGCGAATTAACGTGAGATTCAAACCGCTTGCGTTCCTGCCGGGAATCGGAGCCGGGTCTCCTATGCCAAAGTCCCGTATGCTACCCACATAGCCGTGAGTGATTTCTCTGTCTTCATTAGCCTAGAAGGCATAATATTTAAACGTTTTGGATTTCATATAATTTCAGTTCTTCCTCGATAGCCAATTCTGTACTGAGACAAAGTAGATCAATCAAATATACTTATCTTTCCTTTTTCGAATTCTAACGAGGTTCTTGTAACATGGACCACTTCTAAGACTTTTGTTAGTTGAAACATCGTCTTTGGTTTTAGTTAGTTTAATCGTATGTCATTATACTCAACGTTTAATAAAATATCCCAGGATTTCTTCAATTTCTTTGGGGTGACCCTTGCTCCCGCCCTGCACCACATCGAGTTGCGTATTAATGGAAACTACGGCTAAAAATAATAAACATTCCCTTTCCCCCAACTTCGATCCGACATTTTGTTCTCGAGTTATGTTTTTTTTTTTTTTTGCGTCTTCCGACAGATTTTTGGCTGGTCATAGTACCGAAAGGAAGTATTTGTACACCCAGGTTGGTCTATACTTTTTGTCTTATCTTGGTGTCAGGAATCTGCTCCCAAACGTTGTCAGTGTTGTTTTGAAACACTGTATATTTCTATCCTGTTTCTGATTAGCTCCTGTCTGCTAAGCACCTTCCAGTTCTCCCAAAACAAACCAAAAGTGAACTACATCCACCTTAATCGTCCCCCTCCCCTATGCTTTCTTGTTGTGTAGTACTTATTAAATATTTATATTGTAGTTGACAGAAATTGAAAATATTGATTAAAATATCTGGTTAAAATGCTAGTAGAGGAATTCTCTCTTTAGTGCAGAAATTCCCTCCTTGTATCTTACCGCCATTATAGGCGAGAAGGGATTAGGCAAGATGTGAATTCCCATCTCACCTAAAATAGCTGACATTCTTCTCTTGGAGATATCAGTGACTGATAAATCGTTAGGCGACATGGAATGGAATCTCCTTTTTTATGGAAGATATTTTTCCTTCTCTGATAACTTACTACAAGGATGCTGGTGACCAGAACGCCTTCCAGTTTCCCACCACCCTAATTTCAAGACAGCGGAAGTACGAACAAATCTCCTGAGGAAAATTTGTCAAAACAACTGTTACATGCATACCCACTTAGTGGCTTGATGAGTCAAATAGTAATACACTAAAACAAGTTTCAATGCTTATATTCATAATTTCTTTGCTTTTGTCTTTAAAATAATTTTATATTTAATTTGTTCATAGAATTACATTGTGATTTTTTCTTAAACATAATATTGTGTCATTTTCTTTTTCAACAGTACCTTTGTGGAAGCTTCCTATTCGGATAGTTCTGAAGATTCTCCTGGACCATCAGACTGTGTTGAGGCCACAAATATGTCAGAAGATACTACTGTGAAAGTTTCCTGTGAAACTATCACCAATGACGAAACGCGTGATGATGTAATTAGAGTTCCTCAAACACACAATAAAAAGTGAACGTATAAACAAAGATCAATAGTAAAGTATCTTAATAATAGCCGGCCGTGCACACCAGAACATGAAGAACAGATTGCGAAAAGGATTGCAAACATGATAGTAACAGATCTACTCCCAGGAAAGGGTTTCGGGAGTTAATGTCCTTTCTTAAACAGATTATAGCGTACCGTCTAGGCGGACACTATGGAGACGCTTGCAGCTTTTTTTATTCTGAACTGAAAGAGCAAGTACAACAGAGGCTACAGAAAGCAGAAGTAGTTGCTTTAACGACAGATATATGGACGTCTCGAGCAACAGATTCTTACATTACAGTGACATGTCATGCTCTGTATAAGAACTTCTGTACAGAAGATTTAGTTCTCAAGACAATTGAACTAGAAGAACGATATAGAACTGAAAATGTAGCTAATGCTATTAAACTGCGTATGGAGGAATGGTGCATCAAAGACAAAGTAGTTGCATTAGTTCACGACAATGCATCGAATATGATTAATGCTGGACGTTTGTTGCCGGTTTACAATGTATCATGTTTGGCACATACATTGCAGCGATCCATACTTACCAGTTTAGAGAAAAGCGAGGTAACAAATATAATTTCAATCTGTAGCAAAGTGGTAGGGCACTTCAAACATAGCACCACTGCTTCAGTCGCGCTTGAATAGAAACAAGAAATTCTGAAGTTATCAAAGGATCGCCTTATTCAATATACAAAGACTCGCTGGAACAGTGTATAATCGATGATCGAACGGTTGCTGGAACAAAGAGAAGCAATAATTGCAGTGTTCTCTGATAGAAATGTCACTAAACATTAACTGAAGACAAGTGGCAAATCATGGAAGATATCGTTCGAGTACTGAAGCCACTACAAATGGCTACAACAGTTATGTGTGATCAAAAGTGTTCCATTTCTTTTGCTTTACCATTAGGCTATGGTCTTATTTCTAACCACCTGTCGGAATGTTCTTCAGATTCTGAAATTGTTAAGAACTTGAAATCTTCAATATCAGTTGACTTAGGAAAACGTCTTCAGCTCGATGCATTATGCGATTCTGAATCATCAGATTTTTTGTCAAATAGTGTTCTGAAATGTTACCTCTTAGCAACATTCTTCGACCCAAAGTACAAATCATTACCATTTCTGAATTTTAAAATACAAACAAAGATCCATAGATTGGTTCATGATATGCTCGTAGAATCTGAAGGATCAGAAGATGATTTATCATAGCAATCGTCCGGTGGGTCATCAGCATTAGACTATTTGCTTGGAATATTTCCATCGTGTTCAAAAAGTCCTAATGTAACAGATGACCTTACTCTTTATAAATCAGATCAGTGTCTTTCGCAAAGTGGCAACAGCCTTGAATGGTGGAAACTTAACGAACATCGGCTTCAAAAATTAGCATGTCTTGCTAAAAAATTCATGGTGATTCCAGCAACTTCAGTCGAATCTAAACGAGTATTTTCGCTTGCTACTAATATCGTTACTGCCAGTAGATCTAGACTTCTCCCTGAAAATGCAAATATATTAATATTTTTGAACAAAAATCTAAAAACTCTCACTTGCAAACCGCAATAGGTTGGCACTAACATTTTAAATTAAAAAACGCTTAAAATGCAATATGCAAACACGATTTCACAATCAAACTCAACTCGTAAAATTTATGTTTAGGGAAAGTTTGATAGTTTTTCTTAAGTTATATCAATCATTACCATTTTGTTTCCTTTCGGCATATTTTCTTATGTTTCTTTTCTTGTTTTGAATTGATAGAATTCGGTAGTGTTTTTCTAATAAAATTCGTTGCTCTTAGGGTTTATTTTATGTAGGTTTAGTTACTGGCGATGAAATTAAGGTGATTATAACCAGAAAATAAAACAGATGTAGGTTTATTTGCAAACAAAAACTTTAAAACATTTTATTGTGCAAGTTCCGTCAACAATCCAGTTAAACCTCACCAAAAAATAAATAAAGAAATAAATAAAAAAAATAAAAAAATACGGTGAGTTTCGCTAAATGTGAGGTAAACTTTTAAGGTTACACACATGTAATTTTAACCTCTCATTTAAAACAAATAAATACGTATTTCAGCGTTCTTTGATTTTAGCTATGTAGAAGGGATTAAAAAAAGTCAGAATGGTTCGCTAAGATATCCTCCATACGTGGTGTCGTGGAGCCATTTGCTAGTACCTTCATACTTCTTTATGCGTTTAAATTTGCTGCTCGTATTATCTCTTAACCTACATGCTCTTCAACAAGTAGAAAGAAAGTACGAAATAAATTACAAAACTATTTAGAAGCTTGAAAACCGGTTTTATTTGTCTGCAAATTGTGGAGTTTTGTGTTGAAAGATACAAAAGTTGTATTAGTTTGTTTTTAAATGTTTATATATACTGTTGGTGCACTTTAGAAGTTTATTAGGAAGATACATACGTAATAGACATGTACTTCAATTCAAACTTTCTACGTCTAGAATCAAAGCAAGATAAATAAACACGCGTTGACATTGACAAAATTTGTGAGCTCCAAATACATCAAGTTTCTAGAACTCGAAATACATCAAGTTTCTTCATTACAAAGAAATGAAGTTGGTATTTCATTTTATGAAAAAGTTTCTTTCTAAATATTAATGCTGTGCTATGTAATTAGTTATTTTATTTTCAAAAAATACTTCACACAGAAAAAAATACACTACAAGAAATTGATAATTATACACAAGTAGTGTCCAGCAACCAGATTTATTAATAAATTTTACAGTCACTCACGAAGATACAATATGAAGCTCTGTAAGTCATTTTTAGACAGCTGAGCTTTTGTTATAAAAATGCACTGATAATGAAAACAAGAACTGCTTCTTTACATATACAAATGTTTTTGTTTGCATTGAAATTTATGATGACAAGCCTGGGAATGTCATTATTTGAAATAATGTATAAATTACATAAATTTGCCAAAATTCACCAAAAGAGAAAACTGAAATACATCTCACAGATTCATGGATATATCATACCTTTATTCTTCTTAACGACATTAGATCAAAAATAGCAAAAGCGTCTCTCCTCTGTTACAAGTTTCAATAACAATATAACATTACTAATATTACTCTTATTGTAATATTATTACAATATTAGGTTTGGTTCAATTCTCTGTTCCTTCTCGTCACTGGAAAAAAGCACACTACACACTAGACAGAAGACACAGTGAAAGTCACATCTTCTTCATTCGGTCTTCGGGAAGTATCAGTGTTGCAAACCAGAAAATTCAAAAGCAGCGAGTAGAGGGAAGAAAAGTAAAACAATTAAAAGTAAAAGGAAAATTAAAGAAAAGTATAGCTATTGAAGTATCTGCTTATTGCACCTTGGTGTTTTTTGACTTGTGTGTCTGAGATGAAAATATATTGATATAATTGTTTCCTAATCGCTAAAATATGACATTCATTAGGGTCGATTGCACCATTCTCTGATAAAGATAAATTACCGGAATGATCCAACCTTATCGCGGTAGTAGATCTCATCCAACACAAAATTATTTGCGACCAGTGCGACATGACACACATGACCTTGCGACCAGTGTTACCTTATGTGACGATTAAAAGATATCAGGATAGTGTAGAAGTGGCCTTATAATGTGCAAATGTTCGAATGGTGTGAAATTATCAAAAATAGTTTGTAACTGTCAAGCTAATTTATGTTTGAAATAACGGGCGAACCAAAAGTTTGGGCACGGTAGAGTAACTGGAGAAGAACACTTCTAATCAAAAATGCGCAAAAAAAAGTATTCAATATGTTTCAAGAAGCTATCCGATTATATCAAACGCAACACTCTACCGCCACGTTCTGGAAGGGAGTGGCGGGCATTGATTTTTCAAATGGAAACTCCAATATTTTATTGCAGATTCGGAGACTACATCGCAAATATTGTAAGGTATAATCAAAACTTTCTCGTCGATGTGTGATATCGCGCTGTAATCGGCGAAATTAGATACTCCCCTCTTCGTTCTTGAGCTTGATATTAGCTCCGACCATCTGTACACGGTGCAGTATTTTGGGAAATACGCGTCGGATCAACAAAGTTATTCAATGGTGCCAAACACGATAACGCATCCTACCGCTAAGTGGGGTTAGCTGAGATATTTGAAATGGAAGCTTTTATTTCTTATTGCAGAGTCGGATTCTGCGCACAAACCTGTATAAGATTTAGTCGAAACATCGTTGTCGCTGTGTGACGTGGCGCCTTAATGGCGAAATCAGGAGAACTTCCTATATGAATTTTAATTAACTTCAATGCCTTGGACATTGTGAAATAAGTATATATGCGACCAAAAAACAAAATAAAATGTGTGACTATTGGGTTCGTTAGGGTGTTTATCGTTCCTTTTCCGCAGTGGGACGCGAGAGAGTGGACCTACAGTTGAAAGTGGTATCAGAACTTCTATTAGGTTTAGGAACCGAGACGTTCCCCATGAACAATTGCCGACGAAGATCGTCCGACCGTCGTCGGTTATTGGGTGGCAGTAGCGAAAAGGGTGAGCTAGTGCTGGTTCAAAAGCGGCTGCCTATTTGTCGGCTTGGCAGCGGACACCGTAACGGCCCGCCGCTGTTCAGGAACGGCAGCTATGAGACAGACGGTTGTCTTCGGCCTAGCAGTGGCAGGACATCGTCCCCCGAAGCGACGGCATCATGAAGATTTTCGCCATCGTTTCGGCTGACTTGTACGAGTAGTCTCACGATACTGCTCGCGGTCTCGCATAGTTTTAGATAGTTGATATTATCGAATTCTTTCTTTTCTTCTTCTTGTTATTATTATTATTATGGCATGTTATATTACCTGCTAGTAGTAGTAGTAGTATCAGTAGTAATAGGAATTATAGCATTAGTTGTAGTAGTAATAGTACTTGAACTAGTAGCAGCTGTAGTAGTAGTAATAAATCTACCATTAGTAGTAATAGTTGTAGTGGTAGTAGTATTGTAGTAGTACTAATAGCAGTAGTAGTGGTAGTAGTAGTAGTCTGTTGTAGTATTTTTTCTTTTTCTTTTTAATCCTTACATCCTTTAATTTTTAAATGTCTATAATGTGTCATCAACAAATTGATCACATCGGACCCTAGACAAGATTTGATTATGCCGTTCCAATATAATTTCAAAACTAAAGGAGTTACTATTAAAGATCATTGTGTGAACAGAGTGCACATTTCAATACGTATGTATGGCACCACCTTAATTTCGAGGCATGGAGGCCTCTTAAGTACGTTGATCGACCTTTTGTTCGGGATAGACATGACGAAGGTTATAGGCGTAACCTGTAATTTCCGTATTATAGTGGAGTATTTGTACAAGAAGTGATACCTGTGTGTGTGTGTGTGTGTGTGTGTGTATGTGTGTGTGTATGTGTGTGTGTGTGTGTGTGTGTGTGTGTGTGTGTGTGTATTCGTTTCATTATTGTTTTCTCTTCTCACATGCAATGTATGTATGTGTGAATTATAACACGTTTAGTGACACATGACATGGGATTGCAACATTGGGATGCATTGCTCGTTCGTTCATTCACACGCTAAAGCGACGTTCACTTGAACGATTCGTTTATAAGTGGCAGCTCCTTAACGGTGACGGAACTGTTAGTAACAATTGTCGGTCTAACAGCAAAATGTTTTTCTTTTTTATCCCAAACAGATAATTTACTTTCGCCGATTATAGCGCCATATTATGCATCGACGGAAAAGTGTTGATGAAACCTTACATAACTTGGGCCGCAGAATCCAAATCTGCAATCAAAAATTGGGGTTTCCATTTGAAATTGAAATTTCAAGGTTGACCCCACCCCAGCCGCAGAGGGTGGGTCTAGAAATTCAAGTTTGATTTCGCCAGATAGTTTTTTAATATTACTAAACACCAGTGTTGGGTAAGTTACTAGTAAAAATGTAACGCGTTACAAGTTACTTTACTTTCCCATAAAATGTAACGCGTTAGTAACGCGTTACTTGCCCCAAAAAAGTAACTATTACTTTACTTCGAAAGTAACGCGTTACTAACGCGTTACTTTTAGGTCCGAAACTTTAAAAATGTCAAAAAATATGGCTTCAATTTTCCGTACTACTATTACTATCGCTATTATTATTATTATTATTATTATTATTATTATTATTATTATTATTATTATTATTACTGCACGTTCTGAATCGCTTTATGTAAATGCAAGGACAAATTTTTACTTGATATATGAACATTTTCATATAATGTAACATTGATAAAATGCCATACTGCGTTACTCGTAGGGATGGACACGAGCGAGTTTTCTTTGACACTCGATTCGACTAGAAACAGACATCTTTGAGCTCGACCCGAGAATTCGACTCGAAAAATTTTCTCCAGCTCGACTTGAATTGGGGTCGAGTTTCGAGTCAACTCGAGCCAAATCCGGTGTGTAGTTCCGAGTACATTCTTCAACTATATTACATAGACAGTGTAATTATTATCAATTACACTACTACTACTACTACTACTACTTATTATTATTATTATTATTATTATTATTATTATTATTATTATTATTATTATTATTATTATTATTATTATTATTATAACAACATTGTATATAAAAAGAAAGATAGGCGGTTTGTATTTGAATACTAAAAAACTAGTTGATTGCCAACCTCGGTAGCCGTGAAGTCTAGGAGTCAAGGACATTGTTCACGAGCTTCTGAATTTGAGTTGAGGGTTTTGAGTATTCGGGCTCGAGCCAAACACTGTTAAAACTTATAGGACACTGGCCAAGTATCTTCAAAACTGCTTGGCCTGGGTTTAGAATTGTCAATGACTCGAGCAGCTCGGCTTACAGCTCATTCACTATCGACCCGAATCGAGAAGTGAGCCGAGCCAACAGCTCACAAAACCGACTCGGCCAGAGCCCTCGGCTCAGTTGAACCGAACCGAGCAAATGGCTCATCCCTACCAAGCCAGCCCGAGCCAATGGTTCACCCCAAGTGAGCCTGCTCGAACCATCTTCTCAGTTGAGCCGAGCCGAGCTGAGCTTGTTATAAAAAATCTCTTGTGGTTTCGTTATCGAGACGAGACGAGATGCAAGCAGTGTCTCCTCTCGTGAGCAACACTAAAAGTATTCCATATTACTGTTTAGCTTAGATTTCAAGACGGCTTAAAACGAATGAGACATTTATCAATCTCGACTGGACTCGAAACTCGACGCGAAAAACTGAATCGGCTCGGAACTCGACTCGAGGATATTACCCTTGACATGACTCGAAACTCGACTTGAATTCGATTCGAGTCGAATTTTAGCTTGACTTGTGCTCATCCCTTAGCGTTAGAAAAAAATGGTTGCTTATTATTATTCTGGTAAACTAGTAAAATTGAAAATAAAGAATATAGAGAAATATTACACTACTCTATAATCAACGGGACTCTAGGATAAGCAACTGATCTGAAAGAACTCCAATATTACATACCATCAGCAAACTATTTTCTAGTAATAAAGTAGGCCTGCTCATCAGAACACAGTTTATTCATATTAACCCCTTACTGTAAATCGTTAATTATGGCACCCTAGTTGTTGATAAATATTTTCCGCCGGGGCACTTCAGACACTTTACTTTTAAATTCTGTCCACCATCATCTTCAGCTCTTAAGAAGAAAGTATTCTTAAGAGCTGAGTAAAATGTTCGATCGGTAAAATATTTTCGTTCTCCATCTTTATAAAAACAACACCAATCAAAGTAAAATAGACTACCGGTATCATTGCACTAATAGTTCACTCACTAAATGTATTGATTTGGAGCTGTCAAAATCTACGACAAAATCTTCCGGGTGCTTGCAATCAGTACACTTGATTTCCCTAAGGTTGTCCTCATCTTCAAAAAGCAGCAACTGGCATTACGAACTTATCTGTTTCTCTGTGTGTCTGTGACTGTTGGTCACTGACATACATAGTTCATGCTCGATTGTTTCATTCTGAGAAATTCATTTACAGGAAAGAAACATTTGTTTCCTAAAACAAGTATATACATATGTTGTAGTTACTCATCCGAAATGTAACGCGAAAAAAGTAACGCAAACTAGGTACGTTACTTAAAAATTTGTAACGCGTTACCGTTACAGTTACTTTGGAAAAAATGTAACGCGTTACTAGGAAACGTTACTTAAAAAGTAACGCGTTACAAGTAACGCGTTACTTGCGTTACGTTACTTCCCAACACTGCTAAACACGTGTTTTTTTGTTTTTCGATTCAAAGTTAAGTTCTTGAGTTATTCCACCGTGTCTAGACTTTTGATTCACTCTGTATATATATATATATATATAAACTAACTGCGTTTTAAGTTGAAGTACTCTGAAAATATTGAATTCTTTTAGGCACTACCCGAATTGTCTCGTTCCTGTAGACCCTAGAGAGGAATGGGACAGAATGAAATGATATTCAGAAATAAAGCAAAGTGGCAAGAAATACAGTATAATATATTGCTATACTGAAAGTGATTAAACAACATTGTGTACTACGCTATCATCCTTCTAAATATTTCAGTTTGAGAATAATAGTTCTGCCAATAAAGGTAAGCAGGCATCTTACCACTTTCCTGTGTGACATTAATTTTGCTTTTTTTTATTAAATCCAAAAATAGGGTTAAAGCCGAAAATTAGTATTAAAAAGAAAAGAAAATACGCCAACAAAGCAATGCACACGTTATCGTAGTCGAGTTCGACTTTTCTGGGACAGTATACAGCGAATATGAAATTAATTGAACTACATGAGGACAAGAATAATCTCTATTATAAAGGTTACTGTTTAATGGATGTTATATGCATAAAGGTTAAGGCAAAACGAATACGAAGACTGCACACGTACTGTTACCTTACCCATGAGAGGATAAGTTAATTTCAGATTTATATTTTGAAGCTCAACCGAACTAGTATCTGCTGTTTACGAGAAACAAATTTAGAACATCCTTCTTTGTTACGCATCCTTTTCACTTCGCATCCACTGCTCTAAACATTTTAGACAATTCCTACATAATACACTACACACTTTTTGATGTAAAATTTAAGAAGTATAATATTACTGTTTTCAACATTCACATTAATGTTTTCCCATCCTATTTCGTTCATTGATAGATCTACATCACTAACAGAATTACTAAAGGATATATCAACACAGTGTTCTCGAGGGAAAATACTATCTTTGATTGAGGACTCTGAATTTGTATCAACCTTCCTATTACCTGTTGTAAATGAATTCTAATACCGACATCTCTTTCGCTTTAGCTTTGCAAAACCTTCTTGTTTGGTTTCATCTTTTCTGCAGTTGCTGTTAGTATTCTTGTTCGACCACTACTCTTTTTCCCACTGTTGGTTTTATTAAGAGGGGTAGGCAGCCTTCGGATAAGGACGGATATTCTGAGTGGTTACTAACGTAGAGGAAGATATTGCTCCAAAATATAACAAACGTAGTTTCTTGGATAGCTAATGTAAGCGAGCTTTCAGGCAGAAGCTCTGATGACCCATTGTCCATACCCTCAGATGTGCCAGCAATATTCCGTGCGGTAAGGTTGTCTATAATTTTCGTTGGTGAGACGGTGCGTTTCTGTTCAACGAGGGATTTGGACGGTCATTTACTGAAGATATCAGGTATTAGTCTTCTGTAAAAGGAACACTGTTGAAAGGGTATTTTACAGCCTTTTTTTAAAATTCAGATACGATATTCTATTGTGTCGTAGCACAGGGGTATACCCGTCCTATAAACTCATCATTAGAACGAAGAGAAATAGTTTTTTTCTTGGATTATTAATCAGTCAGTCATTGTACACCCGATTGTAATGGGTCTTCAGAGGTCCACAAACCGAAACTTCCAACAGTTGCATTTTGTGACCTCAATTCGAAGAAAACGTTCATAACACGCCTTTTGGTAAGCATTCTCTACTTCAATGATATTTACGTGGTTTCGTGGTGTTAGAGGAGCAATATGATTGGATTTTCTTTCAAAAATTTGAAATTTTGTTAATGTGTTCTAAACAAACACCAAATATATCAGCAATCATCCATCCAGTGATCCTTGCTAATGTCAAGCTATGAGGTGGTATTTTCTTCAGGAAGAAATCCTTGTACCCTACTCTCGAATATAGAAAAACTGGAGGAATGCTATTCCTAACTGCATTGAAGGTACATAGGACTGTCACTTGTTCAGCACCTTTCGCTCAAGTTACCTATCCGACTTGTTTCTGTCCTCGTGAAAATATCACACGTGGCGTTGTGTGTACGGTACGAAATCCAGTTTGATCACAGTTAAAAGAACACTTCAAAGTGAAGTTACATTTCTCATATGCTAACTTCAAATTGTTCAAAAAGTCTGCTTATTGAAGCTGGTACTTCTTGATAAACTTTTGATTCCAGAGATCGCAGTGATAACTAAAGCCATTAAGCCAGCCATATTCCGCACTTTTCTGCACAGTTTAAGATTCCGGCATATTCTTCTTCAAGGAATTTTCGTATGCGTGAGTCAAAGTTCGTCCGCGCCTTGTTCTAAGCACATAGTTCATCTTACTTGCACTAAGGAGAGTTTCCCACAAAAAGATTTTCTTGAAATATTACAGTATCTCTATTTCAGTCTTCCTTGTACTTTTTAATATGTCTAGCAAAGGCTGATTTCGATATGTTGTGTTCTCTTGCTACCTCTCGTATACTCTTCTTTTTCTCTATTACTATCTTTACGGCTTGCAGAATATCACTGTTTGCTGTTTGTATGTAGTCTAGGTTTATCTTCTTCCACTTGCGTGGCATTTTTCTGAAACAATTGTGAAAAATACTAAATAAATATAGCGTTAGCCAAGCGGAAACACAGGAATTATAATAAAGCTACCTAATGTTTTCACACTTGTGTGTAGAAAGGAGTGGGACAGTGTCCCAATCCTCCTTAATTCATCATGCCATAATGCTCCCTGTATACCCACTTTTACTACTGTCACTATAAAGCCACGAACTCTGGTATTAGAATGATACAAAAATGTTCTAAATATACTTTCAATACCTAACTCTCTACTTTTTTATTAAATTCTCTACTACCTCTTCATATTCTCAAATTTTTTAAATATACATCTCACATAATAGTTATCAGGGGTGAAGGAAAATTTGTCTTTGCTTCTAAAACCTTGTGGACGTTCTGAACCTGGTAGCAATGCTCTTTAAATGTTTCCACCAGATCTGCTAGCAACCACTATGACTTAACGCAAATCACCAGAGAGATATATCACTCTCCCACATCTCCAACTTTCCCAAACCTCACACTTTTCCCCTATATTTTTGTTGGCTCCCTGATACGGAATTTTATAAAAATTTCATTATCTGAAAGTGCCAACGGGGTATATATTTGAGCAAAATTTTACTTTCGGTTTCACAGCGACTTCAGTCTTGTGATAAAAGTATAAAACAAAGAACTCTACGTTGCTTCAAGACACAAATTACCTATGAAACACCATTTAGAAATAACATCGTAAGTGAAATTATAACGTAAAGGTATGACGCATGATTGTTTTAGCTAACCACCCGCTCGAGGGTTATGCTCTCCACGGGGGAAAGAGAAATCAAGGGTATAGCGAGAAAGGAGTTAGACATGGTCTAAGTGATTTTCGACATTTTATAATAACTTTATGTCATAAATAACGTAAGTAAATAGAACATTACGGTATTTACAATCGTAATCATAATGACGGTGGAGAAAGGAGATTGTACAATGAATTATAGACATCATGATGAAAGTATTTGGATTTACATTTCATCATATTGGGTCGATGAGTGAAATATCTATGAGATGAGGTTTTTTTTGGAAGAGACAAACTATAAGATATTGTAAAATGACGGATATAGGTTATTCTTCTGCCTTGGGGGCTGCTTGAAGCATTAAGCAAAGGAAATGGAAAACTCTGTTAGTGACAAAGGAATTATTGTGTAGAATATGATTGTATGATATTGTGCGGAAGGTGATAGAGAAGAAACTTTCTGATGAGCGGAAGATCTTGATGATTCGGTGGTAAGGAATAATGATACATTGTAAAGAGGAGGAAGAGGTAGAATGACTGATGCTGTGAACGATATAAAAATTGATATGGGCGTTGATGGAATCGGAGAGGAGTGGATGATGAGGATTGAGCATTCCGGACGTATTTGAGGCAAGGTTTTTTTACATTTAACTAAATGTATGGAAAAGTCACGCGAGCATAGAGCTCTGGAGCAGAGCTCGGAAGTTTGATGTGGTATAGAATTCTGAGTTTGTGATCTTCGAGAAACTTAAGTTTTTGATAAAAAAGGGGGAGGCTGCCAAAACCTAACGGTATGGCCGTAACTAAGCACAGGTCGAAGGATGACTATATATGTGCTTAAGAGTAGTTTTGCAGAAATACTCCAGGTTGTGCGAGATAGTAGTTTCAATATATTTAGTCGATTATATGCCTTTTTGTTGATGTCCTGGACATAGTATTCCATCTGAGGTATCTATCTATGGTGAGTTTTAAGTATTAATGGTTTCGGAGATTCTAAGACGGTTGTCGTTAAGAGTGATGGAAGTAAGTGTGAATTACTGTGAAATCTGGAGCGTTTCTTAGGAGGCAGAAACTGTAGTTTGGGTTTTAGCAGCATTGGATTTCAGTCGCCGTTTATTGCACCAAAGAACAAAAGTGTGTATTGTTGGTTGTAAGGCGTTGTTTACTTAGTGAATAATACGGCAAATTGCAAGAAAAGTTGTATCATCAGCGTATGGAAATAACTGAATATTTTGTGGGGGAAGAGGCATGTCAACAACATAAAGTAGATATAAAGAGGGTGAAAGTAAAGAGCCTTAGATATGCCTGAGTGCATAAATATGGTTTGATATTACTGTTGATTAATGTATTCGTAAGTACGGTGGCCAAACAAGAAATTTTAAATAAAACGGATATATGCGATTAGAAGGCGAAAATGTAGCAGTTTTGAAAGCAAACCCTAACACTACATGTCAAAAAAATGCCTTCTTTAAATTAAAGAGTACAGACAGGATGGCTTGGTGGTATTATACTGCTTATGGATGCAGTTGAGGAGACGCAGAACCTGATCGTTGATGCTAATTTGTGGGCGGGAGCCTGCAAGATGGTGTGGTAAAGATGGTAATGAGAAAGATAAATATGAAGTCATTTGAGGATATTTTTTTCCTAGGATTTTGGTGAAGATTCTGTTGAGCTGTATCGGACGGTATTCTTGATTTTCAAAAACAAGAGAAATTTGGATGATTGCTAAGATTGAGCAGTATTGGTGGACTTTGTCTTACATGTCGATAGATGTTATTGATTTTAGGGTCATTATAACATTTATGATAGATGACAATAGTCATTTGCGTGGTAGAAATGAAGGTAGTGAATGCTTTGTGAGTAGATATTTTGTTTTGAAGATGAATATGTGGTGAATTGAAGTTTAAATGGTCTACAGGATGATAATAAAAATGCTAAGTGAATGATAGAGGTGTGAAAATCTCCTATAATTAGGAAGCAAAGGTTTTAGCTTCTTCTTGGTCTCTGTGCAATTCCTGATCGTGATGTAAGAGAGGATAAAAGGTTTGGGTAAATTTACCAGCTAATGCGTTGAAACGCATCTAATATTGCGAAGGGTGTGATATGGCAGAAATTGTGTATCAAATTTTAATCCATTGTCGTAATTTATATACTTTAAGATAATTAAACACTGTTCGGTGGAGGGCCCTATGATGCTAAAGAGCTTCGTGGTTTCCAGTACAAACATATTCTGTATAGTTTTGACTAGACGAAATTATTGCGGAGGAATTTTAGGATGATGAAGTGATATATAAGCGGTTTGAGAGATGAACTGCTCAATTGCGAGTTGAATGATTGGTGGTAAAGATTAGAGTGAATTTACCCTTAGAATACCAAGCTTACAATGTTAGGTAAAGTGACTTATTTTGACCCATTCCTGCTTCTTGTAAATATATATATATATATATATATATATATATATATATATATATATATATATATATATATATATATATATATCAAGTTTCATTCAGGGAGTTAAAATTTCTAACGTACAATGACAAGGGCAATGTACCTGATCGTTCTTTATATTACAGTACATATTATACGCAGTATACACTGTCAGTGGCGGTTCGTGATTCTTTCAAACAATACTTGAATTATAGTACGGTAACATTAGAAATTTATACATAGAAATACGCTGTCTTTGTTAGGAATAAATTCTGTCACACATTGTATTTTGATTACACCTGACAGTTCTTGCAGAGCGGTTTGCTGGTGCAGTGCGCTTTGAAAGCAATCATGTGACAGGTTACATACTTTTGAGGAATAAATAATCACGTGGCTTGCGGAATGGTTCATGCAGGAATACCTAAAACATTAGCACACTACCTCTCTTTGATATTGTAGCATTTCTTTATAAAACATCATCTGGGCCAAATTGATCCAGCCTTGGTATTCGAAGGGTTAAATTCATTTTCAGTAAAAGGAGGATAGGTCGCTGACATTGTATGAGTTTAGTAAGTTTAGTAGCGATCTACATTCCAGAGGATCTAGAATGTAGATGAAAATACTGTGGGCGAGAGATCATGTGATCACTATGTCAGGAGTAGTGTTAGATCAGGAACGGATTGGTTTTGGTAATGGGTGAATAAAGCCTGTAGTGGAGGGAGTGATAAAATGGTTAAAAGCAATTTCTCTCGGTCTGAGCGGCTATAGATGTTAATATTAGAAGAGATCAGGTAGTGCTGGAAATTATTATAAATATATTGGAATGGGAGGGGAATAGGACGACCTGGTAGAACATACATGAATGTCATTGTGACACATAAAGATTTGTAATAAATAGTTATGATTAGATGTTCTGGAATATTATATGGAGAGTTAGTACTATATTATGTGCATACCAGTTAAAAAGTGACATTAGTGATAGTTTGTTAATATTTACTAGGGAAATAGTTGTGAAGAGACTCGAAGTGTGGGAAGAGGAATTTAATATGAAAGTGAATAAAAGATTAATGGAAAAGGGAAGGCGGTTAGGGTGGAAGTCAAATCAGGAGGAGGACATTGACAAAAAGGTGGTAGTAATAGGTGATGTGACGTTGTCGGATGATGAGAAGAAAGTGTTAAGTTTAGGCTATAAGTTTAAAGTGAAAGAACAAAGATTGGATGCAGAAGAGGTTATATACTCGGTAGAGCAAGCCATAGTTCAAGTTCAGGACAAGGAGATAAGGGATAAGATAAGGAGAAAGGCTAAGGAGATTGTGGAAAGGAACATAAAGAAGCCAAAGGGAAACCTTTCAAAACACGAGTACAGTGTGTTGAAGGATATAAAGAAGCGAAAAGACATATGTGTGCAACAAGCGGACAAAGGTGGTGCCATTGTGGTGATGGAAAAACAATGATACAAAGAAACATTGAATGATATCTGTGATGATACTTACGAGGTGATAGGTGAAAGATCTATGTGCGAGGAAATTAAAGAAAAGTTTTAGTATCACTAACAAAAGCAGGTTTTGAAAGAGGTCTTATTAAAGAAGGTAGGATACCGGTAATGAAAGGTTTTCCAAAAGTTCACAAGGAGGAGGTAAAAATGAGACCAGTATTAGATTGTCGAGGAAATATATTTGAACCATTGAAGGAGGAGTTAAAGAAGGTTGTGGAAATGTTAAGGAGGCAACAAGACAGTAGCAGTGTGAAAAACTCGGTTGAGTTAAGAAGAAGGTTGGAGGAAGTAGGACAGAGCAAAGCTAAAACAATCATTTTCAGTGTCGATGTGAAGGCTATGTTTCCAAGTCTAAGAAGAAACAACATTGTTAAAGTCATCACTAAATTGATGAAGGATAGGAAGATGAATGGTTGGAGTGGAGAGGGACTGAAGGAGGCCCTGAAGACTATACGGAATAACAGTTATTGTGTTATAGGTGATAATTTATTGAAAATCAAGGAAGGACTAAGCATAGGTTCCAGGTTGAGTCCAGTGCTAGCAGAAATTACTACGAACGACTGGGAGAAGAAAGTAAGGATGAAAGGAAGTGACAGATTAGTGTTTTTAGCTAGATATGTTGACGATTGCTTGGGGATTCGGAAAGGAACTGTAAGGCAATTGGAAAAGTTTGTAAAGAAATTGAGGATATAGAGAAAGGCATACAACTGGAGCTAGAGTTAGATAAGGAAGAGGCTATAGTTTTCCTGCATATGAGAATAAGGAGGGAACAAGGAGTGATATACACAGAATGGTATCAAAAAAGTTGCGCGTCGGGAAACTATTGCCTCGCCCGAAGTGATGTAGATTACTCGACCAAGAGGAATTTCATCATTAACATGGAGAATAGAATTAAGCAAATAACCAGTGAAAGAGACAAGGCGGAACAGAGTATACAATCATTCCATAAGCAGGTGGAGAATAATGGAGACGATAGAAAGAGGATAAAATACAGAAAGAGATGGGAGAAGATAAACGAAGAAAAAGAATTAAGCCGAGAAGGAGAGCAAAGTGAAGGAGGAATAGAAGAAAGAAGAAAAGTGTGGTGGGGGATAGAAATTTGGGAGAAGAAACAGAAATTATTAAAAGAATGCTTAAGAAGAAGGGGGCATCTCAACATACAGAAAAATGAGCAAGAGGCTTCTGGATGTAATAAGGGAAAAAAGAAGGAAGAAGACAGAAGAAGAACAAAGGGTAATGATGGAGAAAAAAGGACTCCTTTATAAAATTCAGTGTGGCGAGTGTGATATGTGTTATATTGGGGAAACTGGAAAGAGACTAAGAGAGCGTATAAGACAACATAAGGATGACGTTAGGATAGAAAGGAACAAAAATGCGGTCTACAAACACGTAAGGGACATGGGACATTCAGTTAATTGGAATGAAGTAAAAATTCTAGCCCAGGAAGAAAGAAGCATAGTTAAGAAATGGAAGGAGACACGGTTTATAGAAATGGAGGGTAATAAAGCTATGAACTGGAACTCAAAACTGATCATCTACCAACAGTGGAATAGGTTGTTGAAAAAGCTTATAGTATAAGATATGAATACACATATCTATTATATTGTGGTATATATATTGATTGTCTCACACGTGTTTATGTATTTATTAGTCTATAATCGTTATCTCTATATACGTGTGTATATATGTATATATGTTATAGTATATGTATTTATATATAGATATATATGTGGTTGTATAGTATATGAGTATATACTAGGGATAGGCAAAACCGGTTTTTATAAAAACCGGAAACCGGTTTCTAAAAAAACCGAAATCCGAAAAACCGAAATTTCGATTTTCTCCAAAAACCGGATGGATTTTTCGCCGAAACCGGTTTCGGTTTTCTCCAAAACCGGTTCGTTTTCCGCCGAAACCGGTTTCAGTTTTCTTCAAAACCGGTACGGTTTTTACCGGGACCGGTTCGGTTTTTTACCAAAATCGGTTCGGTTTTTCGCCGGAACCGGTTTCGGTTTTTCGGAAGACGGTTTCGGTTTTTTCAGGAATCTGTTACGTTTTTTCCAAAAACCGGTTCGGTTTTTCTCCAAACCCGGTTTCTGTTTTCTCCTAAAACGGTTCGGATTTCTAAAAAAAGTTCGGATTTAGGCGAAACTGGTTTCAAGTTTCTTCAAGCCAGTTTCGTTTCTCACCAGAGTGAAGTTTCGTTTTTCTCCGTAAACCGGATCCGTTTACAACAGATGCAGTTTTTTTAAATATATTGGTTTTTAAGCTTTTTCTGTGTTCTTCAAGTTATGTTAAAAACCTATGCCTCAAAAAGGCATGAAGTTTGAAATCAGTGTTACTACGAGTAGAATCCAACCCGCGGCTACAGATAGAACTTATGTATGCTAGCTTTAGCCTTCTGTTCACTGATCAGGAATATTAATTGCACTACCTAAAATAAATATACAATTAATATTATATATAAATATATATAATATTAATATATTAATATATGTATAATATATATTAATTTATATATTAATATATATAAATTTAATTTATTATACAGTACATACTACATGGATATGTTACTTCAAGTTATCGGGTAAAGAGAAAGATAAAATGCAGTATATGTTGGTTTGGGCTGGCTTCCCCAAGTAAATCATTTTTTAAAAAAATATAAGAATGCTTTGCACTTTGAAATAAATCAAAGTGTAATACAGTATGCATTAATGAACGCACCCTTTTATTAACCTCAAATAAGAGTTGAAATGACGGAGGCAAGTACAGTTAGAAGGAAGTTTGACAGATATATTGCCTTTCACCAACTTCTACAGGGTTTTCAAACCAACACCGACAACGTTTGGGAGATGACCCCTGACACCAAGATGAGACGAATAGTAGACAAACCTGGGTGCCTAAATGCTTCCTTTCGGAGTTATAGGCTGCCGAAAACATGAAAAAATGAACTTTAAAGGTCCATAGCTCCTGAACTATGGGACCTCCTGTAGTCGGGTCAAGACTTCACTTAGGAACTTATATGTGGCCTATTCAAATATACATGTTTCAGAATCCTGGGGCATTTCCGCAACAATTTTTATAGAGATAATTGGTGAGTACTTGAACTTATATGCCTGTAGCCAAACTCCCTCTATAAAAATTATTGGTTGAGTACCTTAGGATTCTGAAACATGCATTTTTGCATACGGCACATATTAGTGCCTAAGTAAAGTCTTGACCCGACAACGGTACGTCCCATAGTTTATGACCTATGGACCTTTAAATTTCATTTTTTCATGTTTTCGGTAGCCTATAACTCCGAAAGGAAGCATTTGTGCGCCCAGGTTGATCTATACTTTTGATCTCATCTTGGTGTCAGGAATCACCTCCCAAACGCTATCGATGTTGTTTTCAAACACCCTATATATTTAGAAGAAACACCAAAAAAGTATTTCACCGAAGATGACATTTTCGTAGTAGCTAGTAGGCAGGAAACTTAATTATATTCGCTTTGCAGATGCTATGGCAAATAAAGTAGTGATGCTACCGAGACCAAGACTTTTATATACCGAGACGAGACAGAGACCGAGATAGACCTCTATAAATCGAGACGAGACTTAGGTCAGTGTCGAAAAATCGGTCTTGTCTCGAATATTGATAGTTATTAAAATTGCTTTTACTCAAAATTTGTTTCGTTGCTGCTAGATAATATGGGAACAGTTGACTCATGTACAGTAGCGTATTTAGGAGTGGTTATCGGACTCAATCCCCTGCAGAAATAAATGTGTGATAATTTCTTCGCATTACACTTACAACACAAATATTTTTACCCGTTTCTCAAGCCTCTCTCGAAACAAAATCCACTGTTGATGTAAATAGCCTTTTCTCTCTCTCTCTCTCTCTCTGTATATATATATATATATATATATATATATATATATATATATATATATATATATATATATATATATATACCTCAATACCGTGACCACTGCCATTACTTGTTTCCGCACATTCTTTCCTAATGCAAGCGTTGCTTGCATTGTTTGCCATCAACATTTCTACTGGAATGAGATGTTTCTTTTTGGCAAGTACGTCGCTTTTTCTTGGAAATTTGTTGCCGAAGACTGACGCATGGTTGAGTGCTGGGAGAGGGATAAATTCTTGCCTTTCGTTGTTGTTCTATCAACACTACGAGGAGATTTCACTTACAGAGCTTATGAATAAATAGAGGGAGAGGAGGGAAGGTCACCTATGAGATGATCACTAATACTAGAGTTTTGGGACTGTGTTTGTTGTTCGTCTGGCAAGTCGGCAGCTGTACATTCAGAAAAGTTCGCTTTCTCCTAAGGAGACCCCTATTTCTTGAATTCTGCCCCAGGCGTCACATTTGCGCTTGTTCGCTGCACACCACCATCTGGAAGGCAGAGTTGAAGAGGGGAAGGGTTTGTTTCGTTATTTCCCAGTTCTTCCAAAGTGATCTTTTATCATTAACATATAGATATTTGAAATTAAGTTAGCAAGTTTTCCATCCTTATTTTCTTCTTGCATGTAGTGGCGGGTCGCGGACATAACCTCACCGAACATAAGTTCACCTATATTAATGCAAAAGCGGACAAAAGTTAACCGGACATAAGCTCACTGTAAATATTCTGGTACATCATCTCTATATTGATTTTAGAAAGGCTTACGACCCGGTTAGAAGAGAAGCATTGTACGACATTCTTACATAATTTGAAATACCGAAGAAGCTAATTAGATTAATTAAGATATGTTTAAATGAATAACAAACTAAAGTACGGGTAGGAAAATTTATATCCACGAGCTTTAACGTCGAGAATGGCCTGAAACAAGGAGATGCGTTGTCGCCATTATTATTCAACTTTGCAAGATAGCAACCAGGGCCTAGAGTTAAATGGGATTCACCAGGTTATGGCGTGTGATGATGTAAATTTAATAGGGGATGATAGGAAAACAGTAGAAGGAAATGCAGAGGTCTTATTAAACGCTTACAGGGTCATAGGTTTAGAAGTAAATGCAGAGAAAACTAAATACATGGAAGTTCGTCAGGATCGTAATACGGCAACTCATGGATGCGTAAAAATATGGAATAATACTTTTGATAAAGTGAATACTTTCAAATATTTGGGATCAATATTAACAGACGAAAACCATATTCACGAATAATTTAATGTCAATTAAAAGCAGGGAATTCGTGTTATTATTCACATCAATATCTCTTGTCGTCGCGAATTCTGTATATATTAATTTGGGTAATGGGCAAATAGCGGCGCGAAAATTGAATTTGGAATAAATATTATCGTCTACGGGAAAAATACGCAAATATGCAAAAATTTAAAAAAAAAACATGAAGTTTGAGTTTTTATTATATTTTTCAATAGTATTTAGTAAGACCTTTAGAAGGAACCTATACTCGCCTTGTGGAAATATACCATTAGCGAACTACAGGTAATCAAATTTGGACCAAGTTGATATTTTAAATATAAAAGCCTAATAAGAGGCTGCTTATCACATAAGACAGATGATCGAGTGGTAAACGCAGTTGTACTGCATGCCAAAGGTTTTGGGATCGAACTCTATTCCCCCTTACGAATTGCTTGTAAAGATAAATAAACCCAATCTTTTAGAGGTTCTAGTAAAAGCTGAAAACTTGACTAGACAATCACGACAGTTTGTCAAACTGAACGAAACGTAGTCTTGAGAATTTCCACTGTTAAGTCCAAACGATGTGAAGCGCTTAGATGGGAATTGCAAGCTACTACTAGAAAAGTACTACTACGTTGAACATCGGTTCAATGGAAAATACGAATTTTTCATTGCTCAAGAAACCAACGATGCTAATTATGGTGATTATAACCAGAAAATAAAACAGATGTAGGTTTATTTGCAAACAAAAACTTAAAATATTGTATTGTGCAAGTTGCGTCAACAATGCAGTTAAACCTCACCACAAAATAAATAAATAAATAAATAAATAAATAAATAATACGGTGAGTTTCGCTAAATGTGAGGTAAACTTTTAAGGTTACACACATGTAATTTGAACCTCTCATTTAAAACAAACGAATACGTATTTCAGCGTTCTTTGATTTTAGTTACGTAGAAGGGATTAAAAAAAGTCAGAATGGTTCGCTAAGATATCCTCCATACGTGGTGTCGTGGAGGCATTTGCAAGTACATTCATACTTCTTTATGCGTTTAAATTTGCTGCTCGTATTATCTCTTAACCTACATGCTCTTAAGCAAGTAGAAAGAAAGTACGAAATAAATTACAAAACTATTTAGAAGCTTCAAAACCGGTTTTATTTGTCTGCAAATTGTGGAGTTTTATGTTGAAAGATACAAAAGTTGTATTAGTTTGTTTTTAAATGTTTATATATACTGTTGGTACACTTTATAAGTTTATTAAGAAGATACATACGTAATAAATATATACTTCAATTCAAAATTTCTACATCTAGAATCAAAGCAAGATAAAAGAACACGCGTTGACATTCACAAAATTTATGAACTCCAAATACATCAAGTTTCTAGAACTCAAAATACATGAAGTTTCTTCATTACAAAGAAATGAAGCTGTTATTTCATTTTATGAAAAAGTTTCTTCCTAAATATTAATGCTGTGCTATGTAATTAGTTATTTTATTTTCAAAAATACTTCACACGGAAAAAATACTCTACAAGAAATTGATAATTATACACAAGTAGTGTACAGCAACCAGATTTCTTAATAAATTTTACAGTCATTCACGAAGATACAATATGAAGCTCTGAAAGTCATTTTTAGACAACTGAGCTTTTGTCCTAAAAATGCACTGATAATGAAAACAAAAACTGCTTCTTTACATATACAAATGTTTTTGTTTGCATGCAAATTTATGATCACAAGCCTGGGAATGTCATTATTTGAAATAATGTATAAATTACATAAACTTACAAAAATTCACCAAAAGAGAAAACTGAAATACATCTCAGAGATTCATGGATATATCATACCTTTATTCTTCTTAACGACATTAGATCAAAAATAGCAAAAGCGCCTTACTAATAGTACTCTTATCTTACTTCACTATCCACTAACGTACCGTATATGCGGCGAAATAATAAAGCCCTTTGCAAACATTTCACATGCATCACATACATCAATAGAACCAAGGACTACACTTCTGTTTACTTACGCAGCGAAAAAAAAGGTGCTGCAGTTCTCACCCTGAGCTTAAACCAAAGTTTGAGATATAAGCTCCCTAAACTTATATTAATATCTGCAGGTGAAGCATTTGCCATCCGCCAATACTAGTCAAACAAAAACAAATACAAACTGCATGTATATGCATTGATTCATTGAGATTGAAAGCGTTAGAAAAGTTAATTGAAATAAGAAAACGTTATGGATGGATATTATTATTTATTATGGGTTTAATTTGTACTTTATGAAAATTACCGTATTCATTATGTATTTTATACATACTTTGTCCCATGTGAATTTAAAATTCAATGCAGAAATCGACGAAATTTCTCGATTAGCGACACTGCTTAAGTAGCATCAACCAAACTACATGCTTCAAATTTCCATATTTTGCTTAAGTTATAAGTTAACGGACAGTTGTAGTATTTTTTTAATGAGGCAAGTTCAAAAATGTTCAGTAACATTCAATTGGAAAATAATAGAATGTTATCAAAAACTAAAGAAAGATATCAAATAATTATATTCATTCACCTAAAATTGAATACTTAACTTACGCCAGTAACGAAACCTACATAAAATAAACCCTAAGGACAACGACTTTCATTAGATAAACACTAGTGAATTCTATCAATTCAAAACAAGAAAAGAAACGTAAGAAAATATACCGAAAGAAAACTTAAAATGGTATTGATTGATATAGCTTAAGAAAAGCTATAAAACTTTCATTAACATAAATTTTACGAGTTGAGTTTGATTGTGAAATCGTGTTTGCATATTGCATTTTAAGCGTTCGAAGCGTTTTTTAATTTAAAATTTAATTCACCAGTGCAACTTGTGCCAACCTATTGTGGTTTGCAAGCGAGTTTTTAGATATTTGTTCAAAAATATTAATATATCTGCATTTTCAGGGAGAAGTCTAGATCTACTGGCAGTAACGATATTACCAGCAAGTGAAAATACTCGTTCAGATTCGTCTGAAGTTGCTGAAATCACCATGATTTTTTTTTAGCAAGACATGCTAACTTTTGAAGCCGATGTTCGTTAAGTTTCCACCATTCAAGGCTGTTGCCACTATGCGAAATACACTGATCTGATTTATAAAGAGTAAGGTCATCTGTTACATTAGGACTTTTTGAACACGATGGAAATATTCCAAGCAAATAGTCTAATGCTGATGGCCCACCGGACGATTGCTGTGATAAATCATCTTCTGATCCTTCAGATTCTACGAGCATATCATGAACCAATCTAAGGATCTTTGTTTGTATTTTAAAATTCAGAAATGGTA
This sequence comes from Thermobia domestica, assembly GCF_964235325.1. Classification (NCBI taxonomy): domain Eukaryota; kingdom Metazoa; phylum Arthropoda; class Insecta; order Zygentoma; family Lepismatidae; genus Thermobia; species Thermobia domestica. Next base: position 144,882,453 of record NC_137471.1, on the reverse strand, counting down.
ATGATTTGTTCTTTGGGTCCAAGAATGTTGCTAAGAGGTAATATTTCAGAACACTATTTGACAAAAGATCTGATGATTCAGAATCGCATAATGCATCGAGCTGAAGACGCTTTCCTAAGTCAACCGATATTGAAGATTTCAAGTTCTTAACAATTTCAGAATCTGAAGAACATTCCGACAGGTGGTTAGAAAAAAGACCATAGCCTAATGGTAAAGCAAAAGAAATGGAACACTTTTGATCACATATAACTGTTGTAGCCATTTGTAGTGGCTTCAGTACTCGAACGATATCTTCCATGATTTGCCACTTGTCTTCAGTTAACTGTAAATTCCTATCATCCATAGGTTTAGTGACATTTCTATCAGAGAACACTGCATTTATTGCTTCTCTTTGTTCCAGCAACCGTTCGATCATCGAATATACACTGTTCCAGCGAGTCTTTGTATATTGAATAAAGCGATGCTTTGGTAACTTCAGAATTTCTTGTTTCTTTTCAAGCGCAACTGAAGCAGTGGTGCTATGTTTGAAGTGCCCTACCACTTTGCTACAGATTGAAATTATATTTGTTACCTCGCTTTTCTCTAAACTGGTAAGTATGGATCGCTGCAATGTATGTGCCAAACATGATACATTGTAAACCGGCAACAAACGTCCAGCATTGATCATATTCGATGCATTGTCGTGAACTAATGCAACTACTTTGTCTTTGATGTACCATTCCTCCATACACAGTTTAATAGCATTAGCTACATTTTCAGCTGTATGTCGTTCTTCTAGTTCAATTGTCTTGAGAACTAAATCTTCTGTACAGAAGTTCTTATACAGAGCATGACATGTCACTGTAATATAAGAATCTGTTGCTCGGGACGTCCATTAAAGCAACTACTTCTGCTTCTTGTAGCCTCTGTTGTACTTGCTCTTTCAGTTCAGAATAAAGAAGCTGCAAGCGTCTCCATAGTGTCCGCCTAGACGGTACGCTATAATTTGGTTCAAGAAAGGACATTAACTCCCGAAACCCTTTTCCTTCAATAAATGAAATTGCGAGTAGATTTGTTACTATCATGTTTGCAATCCTTTTCGCAATCTGTTCTTCATGTTCTGGTGTGCACGGCCGGCTATTTTTAAGATACTTTACTATTGATCTTTGTTCATACGTTCACTTTTTATTGTGTGTTTCAGAACTCTAATTACATCACGCGTTTCGTCATTGGTGACAGTTTCACAGGAAACTTTCACAGTAGTATCTTCTGATATATTTGTGGCCTCAACACAGTCTGATGGTCCAGGAGAATCTTCAGAACTATCCGAATAGGAAGCTTCCACAAAGGTACTGTTGAAAAATAAAATGACACAATATTATGTTTAAGAAAAATCACAATGTACAGGGTGTCCGAGAAGTCCTTCCCTGATTACAGAAATTGATAACTCAGGCTAGAAATAAGATATAAATATGAAACTGGTGTTGAATTGTTTACGAGCTATAAAAGTTTTGGTCACATCAGTACACTTCCACATGAGCACCCTTGGTAGCACGTAGCACATCTAGGCGATATTCAATTTCCATCCACACATTAGCCAACATCACTGGAGGGATCGATACGACTGTGGTTATTCGTTGCTGCAGGGTTTCAAGATCTGGTACACGTGTTCGGTAGACCTCATCCTTGACATAACCCCATAGAAAGAAGTCTAATGGGGTTATGTCAGGAGAGCGTGGAGGCCAAGCTGTTGGTCCATCACGACCAATCCATCGCCCAGGAAATGTCCTATCGAGATAGGCACGGACGTCCAAACCCCAATGACATGGTGCACCGTCTTGCTGAAAAACGACATCGGGGCGATACTGAAGCAGCTGAGGAACAGCATACAGCTGCAACATATCCAGGTACACTGCAGATGTGATGGTATCCTCAGCGAAGAAGAATGTCCCGATAATTCGATCGTGCAATAACGCGCACCAAACATTCACCTTTGGACTGCCTCTGGTGAACTCCCTGACCTCCCTGGGGGTTCTGAACCCCAAATGCGTACATTATGGAGATTCACTACTCCACTGACAAAGAATGTCGCTTCGTCGGAAAAGGCAATTCGTCTGAGATAACCATTATCGTCCTTAATACGTGATAGCATTTCGACCGCAAAGTCATATCGACGTGTACCGTCGTCGGGCGACAAGGCCTGAACGAGTTGCACTTGGTAAGCACGAAACAATAAACGTTTGTGTAAAATGTCATGGATAGAGCTTTTTGGCATCTGTAATTCACGTGAGGCTCTGCGCACCGATTTCTTAGGACGTCTCAGAAAAGACTGCCGCACAGGTTCTTGGTCGACCAGACCTCGGAAGGTCAGCAACCGACCCTGTGTTCTTGAACTTCTCATACCACGCTTTAATGCTCTTGACATCAGGTGGAGTCCTCCCAAATGTTGTCTGGAACTGTCTCTGCACCGTGGTTGGTGATCGTGCCTCATGGTACCACAGGACACACTGTGCATTCTCCTGGTTGGTTGGCATGGCTTCTTGGGCTTTTTACTTACGTACTACAAATCTAAAACAAAAAAATTGAGACTTGGTAAAACAGAACAAACCTAACACAGACAAAAACTTTTATAGTTTGTAAACAATTCAACACCAGTTTCATATTTCTATCTTATTTCTAGCCTGAGTTATCAATTTCTGTAATCAGGGAAGGACTTCTCGGACACCCTGTAATTCTATGAACAAATTAAATATAAACTTGTTTTAAATACAAAAGCAAAGAAATTATGAATATAAGCATTGAAACTTGTTTTAGTGTATTACTATTTTACTCGTCAAGCCACTAAGTGGGTATGCATGGAACAGTTGTTCTGACAAATTTGCCTCAGGAGATTTGTTCGCACTTCCGCTGTCTTGAAATTAGGGTGATGGGAAACTGGATGGCGTTCTGGTCACCAGTATCCTTGTAGTAAGTTATCAGAGAAGCAAAAATATCTTCCATAGAAAAAGAGATTCCATTCCATCTTGCCTAACGATTTACAAGTCACTGATATCTCCAAAAGAAGAATGTCAGCTATTTTAAGTGAGATGGTAATTCACATCTTGCCTAATCTTTTCTCGCCTAAAATGGCGGTAAGATACAAGGAGGGAATTTCTGCACTAAAGAGAGAATTCCTCTACTTGCATTTTAACCAGATATTTTAATCAATATTTTCAATTTCTGTCAACTAAAATATAAATATTTAATAAGTACTATACAACAAGAAAGGATAGGGGAGGGGGACGATGAAGTGGATGTAGTTCACTTTTCGTTGGTTTTGGGAAAACTGGAAGGTGCTTTGCAGTCTGGAGCTAATCAGAAACAGGATAGAAATATACAGTATTTCAAAACAACACTGACAACGTTTGGGAGCAGATTCCTGACACCAAGATAAGACAAAAGGTATAGACCAACCTGGGTGTACAAATACTTCCTTTCGGTACTATTACCAGCAAAAAATCTGTCGGAAGATGCAAAAAAAGCCATAACTCGAGAACAAAATGTCGGACCGAAGTTGGTGGAAAGGGAAAGTTTATTATTTTTAGCCGTAGTTTCCATTAATACGCAACTCGATGTGGTACAGGGCGGGGGAAAGGGTCACCCCAAAGAAATTGAAGAAATCCTGGGATATTTTATTAAACGTTGAGTTAATGACATACGATTAAACTAACTAAAACTAAAGACGATGTTTCAACTGACAAAAGTCTTAGAACGTGGTCCAAGTTACAAGAACCTCGTTAGAATTCGAAAAAGGAAAGATAAGTATATTTGATTGATCTACTTTGTCTCAGTACAGAATTAGCTATCGAGGAAGAACTGAAATTATATGAAATCCAAAACTTTTAAATATTATGTCTTCTAGACTAATGAAGACAGAGAAATCACTCACGGCTATGTGGGTAGCATACGGGACTTTGACATAGGAGACCCGGCTCCGATTCCCGGCAGGAACGCAAGCGGTTTGAATCTCACGTTAATTCGTAGCTCCATGGCTCATGTAACTTTGCTACCGAAGGAATGCTAAACTCAAATCCGATCTATTAATACAGACAGGTAATAGATGGAAGCTAATTAAGTTATTGGAAAATAATTCGTGAAATGAGAATGTAAGTGAAAACAGATAATCCCGAGAAGACTCACTGGTACGATGGTATTCACCACGAACTTTTATAACCTGGGATCTAACGAGGTCCATCTCGTACCAGAAGTAAGCGCTCTATCACTAAGCCATCGTGACCCTACTTTGGAGAAAGCACTATGATTCTGACCGAAGTATCGGTCTAGAAAATATTGTGTGCGATAAACCAATATAACTTACTAGAAGTACAAACAGTCAGAATGTGGAACTTCTTTCGTTCGGGTCGAATGATTTTCGATAAGTACCTCGCATGTGATAAATAATACAAAATAGCAGCAACGTGAGAACAGCAGCCAACAGTTCTGTTCACGAAAACCGAAATTGTTCCAATATTGAACGGAAACAGTGATGAGGATTAATTTCTTTCTATTCATTCTTTATTTGATCATATTAAACACACATATACAGTAATACCATCGAAACAAACTAAACACATGAATAGCTATTAACAACAGGCATATTATTAACCAACTGTTACAAAAAAAAAAAAAAAAAAAAAAAAAAACAAGAACAATTACTAAAGAAAGATCTATATGTATTGTTCGTTCACTCTAGGCCAGGCACGTGAATCGCTAAACCGAATGTACCTACTTCTACACAGTCATAGAACAATTATTATTACTACATAAATTGCTGCTTTTGAGATGACTGAGATATTAACGTTATGACAAATCGAGTTAGTTATTATGTAATACAATCTTACATATAATGCACACTCAATCTCGTACAAGTGTTCTTGTTCGAAAGTGTGTGAAAACCTTGTACGCCTGGCAATATTGGAAGCATGCAGTTCGTATTGTAAACAATAAACAGAGATCGCGAAGACTGTTAGGTTCGCTGGACAGCGTTGTTTTCATGATAAGGCGACAGAAACACCTTGTACTGATTGTAAACAATGGCTGGGAATTTCGATGCGAGTATAGGTGGAAATACTCTCGCCACACTATTGCCTGTTGGTGAAGGTTTGCAATGATGCAAACTGCCAAGTCTAGAATTTCATACTAATTGAACGAGCTTTGAGAAGGATTAGTATGGTGCAATAATTATAAATACTAACAACCATATATTTAAAGTATTAGGAAATAAAGCATGCTGCTGTAAGAAGAATATAATACACATTGAATTACGTGTTCAAAGTACAGTATAAAGCGAATTTTAACATGTAAATATTTTAAAGCAGTACGCATTTACCCTGTTTGGGTGCCCTTACCAGACACTGTCCAACACAAAAAAGGCATTAAAATAGGTAGATCGAGCGTGGGTATGAAACCAGTTCTGGCTGGTATTCCTTATTAAGGTTTTCCTCAGTCCCGCGAGGTGAATGCTTAGACGATAGCTTCTGTAAGACAGCGGCGGATTCAGGACGGACTTCTGGGGGAGGTTTAGTACTGCTACTTAGAGCGACTTTTAAGAGCTCCAAACTCTGGGATGGTTTTTTTAATAAATATATTAAATAAGAAAGTTTTCTCTCCGGGGGTTCCCGATCGTCCCCTGGACCCGCCACTGCTGTAAGGCCCGAATTGGGCCAAACACTGCGGTCCCAGAATTGGCGGGAAATATATTACGCCAGAATGTTGCCAAAACTTCCACAAATATTATGGTGGTGGGTTCCGATATCCCTTTTTCATTTATATGTGTTTAAATTCATTATGAAGTAAATAAAGAAGTGATTCTTTCATTCTCTTTCTTTCTTTCTTCTCATCTTTCTCCTCCTCGCTTTCTTTTCCTCACCTTCTTAAAACCTGAATACTATCCTCCTGTAAGATTGGTTCTCTCCACGACCCAAGGTTTAAAGAGATCAACCTGATATAGTTAACTATTAGCAGAATTGTACCAATATATTCACATTAGAGACAGCGCCGTAACTTAGATTTTTTCTGGGGGGCAAGCATGTATTTGGGCCTCCTAGAAAAAGTTTTTTTCTCATTCTAGGGCCCTCCTCTTTCTATCTTTCTCTTACTATTTATGTCCCCCCGGAGCCTGTGACCCTCCCACACGGCAAGGTCTGCGGGGCCGTAACTTGCGCCCCAGGGCCCCTTCCGCACATGGCAACTTAATTCAGGGGACAATATTGAAAAATCTCAAAAACATACGAATAAATGTTATTTCTAGGACCCCTAATAGTACACATTTTTTACTGAAGTGGGCCCACGACTCACTTTTGTTTTATTTACCTTTTGTGCGCTGCTTTATGTAATGTAGTGAAACTGTTTGATGCTTCATTTATAATTTCATGTTCGTATCGTATATGGATTAAGAAAATTTTGCCGCAAAATGGGCCCCTTCGAACGGCGGGGAACCTCCCTGGGGGGCATTTGTCCCTCCCCTGCCCACACAAGTTACGGGCCCTGATTAGAGAAGAAGTAAACTGTTTCGAAATTTACGCAACTTGCAAATACCAAACCCTACTAGTGCTAAAGTTGATGAGTTAGTGCCGCTGTTACCACTGCGATAAGGGGAAAGAAGGGGAAGGACTGCTAAGATTCGCTAGCCAGCTTTTGTGTCAAAACACAGCGCCAAGCTACAGTAAGCGATTAATATCACAGAACATGGATTATGTGCACAATTCACACAAAATGCGGGAATGTATAATTTCAGTTGGTGTAGCCAAAGGAGGTGTGAACATGGTCGAGAATCCCCTTCATCCTCAGAGACCAATTACCGTTAAGATTAAAAATACCTGTTATCATAAGATTCCAATGTTATAAAAACCTCATCTCCTCCCCCACTCAAAGGTATTGGTTATCCTAGTGATGTACAGTGTGTATCATACGTATACCACATAGATGCTGACCTATGTACATTTGCCTTTTTTCACTATGAGGTACACTTGCGAACAAAATGAAAACAATATATGTTGTTAGGGACCCTCTCAAGAGAAAGCTGGCAAAAAATTGTGGGTGTCCCAGTTAGTCTTCTACTAATTTTTTTGAAAATTTCAACCTCAAAATATTAAAAAAAAAAAAATTTCCGATTTTTCTCTTGTTGAGAACACCTAACATCTTTTTTTTTTCATGCAAATGAGTTGAGCCGTTTAGGAGAGAAAAAAATTCAATTTTCCTTCCCCCGTCCTAACACCCCTCCAAAAGCGCTTGGGGGGCTAAAAATTTTGGAAACCGAGTTTCTCATAAATGTTAATAGATACTGTAAATTTGGTGCGGATATGCTTGTGGAAGCTTTCACATCGTTATTCCGCTAAGCCCTTTTTTCCAAACTAACTGTAACGGTAACGCGTTACAAATTTCTAAGGAATATACATAGTTAGCTTTAGTTTCCTTTGCGTTACATTTCGGACGAGTAACTATAATATGTATGTTTTCCGGAAACAAATCTTTGTTTTCTTTCCTGTTGTAAATCTCTTAGAATGGAGCAATGGAGCATGAACTGTCAGTGACCAACAGTCACCGACACACAAAGAAACAGATAAGATCTTAGGGCCACTTCCTGGTTTCAGAAGTGGAGTATAACCTCAGGGAAATCACGTGTACTGATTGCAGGCCAAGCACCTGGAAGATTTTCTAGTAGATTTTTACAGTTCTAAATCAATACATTCAGTGAGTGAACTGCAAGTGCAATGATAGTCTAGCTTTCCTTAACGAAAATATTTGAAAAAATATTTTTTTTTAAAGCTGAGAATGAGGACATAATTTACAAGTAAAATGTCTGAAGTGTACCGGCGGGAAATATTTATCAATAGGCAGGACTTCGTCTACATATTTGAAGAAACATCTGAAGTTTTTTTAAATTATTATTATTATTTCTAGAGTATACCGAAACAGTACCCACACAAGCATTGCGGATAAAGCTATTGTCCAAATGTTAATAATTTCTTTACACGTTCTCTTACTAATACCATATTAATACTTTCTTCAATACTCCACACTTGCTTAGTGCTATTCTGATTATACTTATAGAGATTTGTTTATATTTATGGAGATAAAAAGAAAAAAAGATTTCATTTTCTCAAGAGATTAAAAAAACGAAATGTATATTGAGTGTAGGTGAAGGAGGAAGTGTCGAAGTAAGTGAAGTAATATGTCGATTGGTTATCATGACAATAATATAGTGATTTTCTACTATATACTCTTTCAACTTGAATAAATAGGTTTTAAGTTAATCATCTAAACGTAAAAACTTTGACGTAAAAAATATTCTAAAATGTTTTATAGCATATGATTATCCTTATAAATTATTAATTAAGAATCGCGGTTAATATATAAAGTGGCGTATTTACGATTTTGTTTCGGGGGGCTTTGCCTGAAAATGTGAAAATTCTGCAAGATATTACATATATTTTACAATAGTAAGTAAGATTTCGGGGGGTCTTAAGCCTGGAAGCCCCCCTAAATACGCCATTGTATATTCTAGAGGTATATGATTTTGTTATATTATTTTTGGGTGATGGAAATTCATATTTATTCGAAGTCAAATTAAAAGACTGAATTGTAGTAGTAATGAAATGTTGTTGTGTTGTACAAACACGTGTATTTGTTTATTTGTTTACTTATGTCAATGGTTAGTAAATGTGTTGAATGTAATTAGTGAATGTTATGGCTAGACGCTAAGTCGTCATTTTATGTGTTTGTTGTGATTTGTAACATTGTGTACGAAATATGAAAAGTCATCAATGTGAAATGATGTATGTAACATTGACACACTTTGACTGTGGCATAACTCTGAGATTTGCTGAAAATTGTTGGTCTGGGAATTTGGTCACGATGTAATTCGGATTGAAACCAATGTTTCACCAATAGCTGAGATAAACAGAAAAATCAACGAAACGAATTCCAGTGTGTCTGGAAAGGAGAACAAAAACCTCTCGTCGGAGAGGATTGTGATCAGAAGGTGAGATATGATCAGAAGTGGAGGATCATAAGAGAGAACCACCTGAGAGCCATTGTAGCTAAGGAGTGAGCTGCAATCCATTCCAGATCGAATAGATCAAGGGAGATCTATTCTTCAACAACTACAACCATAGACTTGGAGTATGGTTGGCATCTAGTCGGTCACTACAGACTACCGGCTATCCAAGCAGAGAGATCCTACATCGTGAAGTATAATCATCCAGTCCAGACACTCATCATAATCAAAGGTATGTGTATCTCAGCTATGTGCGGATTATTCGTGACAGAATTTCTAGATGTTAGCGATATGTGATCTAAATAGTTATACTCAGTCATATATGAACATAGACACCAACACTTTGATAATATTTGAAATAATACTTTTCTTAAATGAAGTTCAACTGTGTAATTTTTCCTCTGAATTCACTTCAACCTACTCATTTCAGACAATGAGTAGTAGCAATCTCCGATCGTTTTAAGTTCGTCGTCCCTATGCAATTTAGGCACAACGTGAGGAGGTTGTTATGGTGGAGGTGCGTTTGGTTCGATCCCTGGTGTGTGCATAAAGCTTGTAGTAATATTATTCACCATTGTTATAGTTAAGTAATTAGTATGATAAGTAATATTCAAGTTCATTTTACGTTCACCATTCGAATAATGCAAAGTTTTGGTTCGGATCTCGACAGGCTTAAAAGTGACTCAATTATTATTTAAGTTAAACAGGTTAACCCTCACCACCCTCTTACACTACGTTATTATATATAAGTTGTTATAAGTTATTATGTATATTAATAACTGACAGAGAATACAGTGTTAACGAGGGCACACAAAGCAAGTAAAGGTATTCAGATAGAAGTCAATGATTTGTTTGGTGTGAGGACGCCTGAGAGACGAAGATATTTTAGTAGTCAGGAAAAAGCCGTGGAACCTGCGAGTCCAAAAATAGTGATAAGCAAAGAATCTGTATTTAATTTTCCGAGCAGTTCTGTGGTAAAATCATTTTCGGAAGATTTTCCTTCCATTTTGAACATAGATAAGAGCTTGATAAAAACTAAAAACGTAAAAATGGCGTCAAATGTAACGTTCTATGCAGATATAAATAAGTTACCTAAATTTGATTTAAAGAACGATGGCGATATTGTTTCTTTCTTCGATGAATTCGACGATGCATGTCAGATGGCAGGTATCTCCGAAAACAAGAGGAAAGAACTTATCCCGAATATTTTTAAAGGAGTTGGGAGACAGTGGATTAAGCTGTTCCTTAAACGTAAGAACGTGTCAGAAATTCAGTACAAAGAATTACAGGCCGAAATTGTGGAAGAGTTTACGAAGTCAAATGTAACACTTGATATTGAGGACCGAATAAGAGAGCGATTGCAACACGAGGACGAAGGAGTCATAAATTATGTGTATGATATGCTTGTCCTATGCGAAAGATTGGATACTAGTATGTCGGACAAGAAGGTCGGGATAATTGTGAGTGGTTTGCACCCGTACTACATGGAAAAAGTAGGGACGGTGGCCTACTCGAGCTTGGATAAATTTGTAGAAGACCTACAAAAAATTGAAAGAAACAAGTGTAAAATTGCAAAACGTGTTAAACGGGAAACAGGGAAAGTGATGATCAAGGATTTAGTTAAAAAGATTCGTGAGCAAGTTGAGGTCGAGGAGCGTGAGTCCGAATTAGATCAAGTAATAGTAAGGAACAGTAAAGATGAGCATAAAGTGAAACAAGAACCGCATAGTTTGACACAGATTGCGGAATTAGAAAAGAAGATTGATAAACTCCAGATTGCGTTGTCAGGGAAAACGCAGGAGGATGAAAAACGGGAAAATCAGAGTAGAAAACAATCGAAAAATCAAAGCTTTAGGAATAATAAGCAATACAGAGGAAATGGTAGGGCCAATTACCGTGGTAATAATAATAGATATTGGACAAATAATAATAATGCAAGAGGTCAGAATAATTTTCGGAATAGTAGAGGAAACAACGGATTTCAGAATAGACGAGGAAATCGAAGCGGGTACTGGCGTGGTAACCGTGGTCGAAGTCAACAGGGAAACTGGCAAAAAGATAGTCATTGTCAGCATTCTTGTTGCCATCAAAATCAGTACTCGAATGATCAAAATTCGCAAAGATTCGTGCAAGTTGTACCTGCACAGGTTAATGGTACAACGTATTACCAACCATTAGGGGCAAGTAATTAAAATAGATAGATCTGTAAATGAGCGAGGCACATTTACAAGTAATAGAAATTATAGGACACGTGACGTAATAGCCTCAGTATTATTAGAGAACAATATAGTATATTTACCATTGGAAATTGAGAATAAACAACTTAAAGCATTGCTGGATAGTGGATCACAAATATCCATTATCAATGAGAAATTAGTCCCGCCGAATGCTAGAGTTATACCTAAACAGACGAAAATACGGGGAATAACACAGAATGTACTGGTGATTAATAAATTGGCAATAGTAAAATTTAAAAATTCTAATCAGACATTCCATCAGGAATTTAGAGTAATAAAAGATTTTCCTTATCAGATGTTGATAGGGAATGATTTTCTAAAGTCGCAAAATTGTCAGATAGATTATGGGAATGGTAAAATTTTAGTACAAAGTTTCGGAAGACCGACACGGAGAAGTGAAATTGATGAGGAACCGAGATCAGTTTCTGATAACATCGCTATTAATGTTAAATCTAGTTTAAGACCAAAATGTGTGTTGGATCATAAAGTAAGATTGTTACCAAGGACTAGAACGACTGTAGAAGCCAATCTAGTAAAATCTTGGGCTAGCAATGAATATCTGTTAGAACCTGATAGGCAATTAGAAAAGCAGTACAATGTGTTTATACCTAGAGCAATCTTATCTAAAGACAATCAAAAGTTAGAGTTAATTAACCCCTCCAACAAAAATATTATGTTGACAAGAAATTTGAAAATTGGCGATGCTGAAGAATGCGTAAGTGTGAGTGAGTTAAGACAGGAAGGTCAGACGGAGGATGAGATAGAAGAAGTGTTAGAGGCACGAAGAAATTATGATAAGGCTAGATTGAAATTTGGTGATAAGACATGACCCGAAATTAAGAAGAAATTAGAAATGTTGTGTTTTGATTATGCGGACGTGTTCGCATGGAAAGAAAACGATCTAGGTCGGGTGAAAGGTGTGGAACATAAGATAGAATTAGAGACAGAAGTTCCTTTCAGGAGACAACAATATCCAATCAGGAGCAGATAAACATCTTACTTGAACAGAATATTATAGAGGAAAGTAACAGTTCTTATAATTACCCTATGCTGTTTGTTAAAAAACCCTCTGGTGCGATAAGAGCTGTACTCTAGTGCCGCCATCTTAACCACCATGTTTGGTTCCATTCAGTGGCGTTACCACCCATATATCAAATCTTAACATGTATGGGGAGTCACTAATTTTTCAGTGTCCTGGATATTAAAAGTGCTTACCATACGGTGTCTATATCGAAGGATTGTAGAAAATACACGGCGTTTAACATCCCTGGCGTCGGTGCTTATCAGAATAGGTTTTGCCTATGGGATACATCCAATCGCCCGCAGTATACACTAAAATCATGGCTATGACACTAGCTAACGTTAGTCCGGAGGCGGTGTCATATTACATGGATGATGTGTTCATTTATGTAAATGAGCAAGAGAAAATGGTGTCAGTTTTGAAGTCCATCTCTCAAAGACTGCGGAAATATGGTTTGAAATTATCCGCCGAGAAATGCCATTTCATGGAAGAAAAAGTTTTGGCACTAGGTCATATAACGAGTGAAGCCGGATATGAGATTAGTCCGAAAGTAATCCAAGCTATAAAAGCATGTAAACCACCGAAAAGCGCAAAAGAACTCAAGTTATTCCTAGGTTTAACGAATTATGTACGGAAATTCTGCAAGGATTATGCAGAAATCTCAGCAATATTCCAGCCATTGCTGAGAAAGAATCACAAGTTCGTCTGGACTGAGGAACACCAGAAAAGCTTTGAGAGATTGAAGAATGCGTTGTTGGATGCACCGTTGCTGGCTCCGTTTCGGGAAAATTTGGAAAGCAGAGTGTATACGGATGCTTCGACCAAGTCCATAGGAGCAGTGTTAATGCAAAAACAAACGAATGAGGAATGGACTCCGATCGCGTACTATAGTAGGGTATTGCGACCTCAGGAAGCAAAAAGACAAATCGTGGAACTAGAAATCCTAGCCGTAGTAAGTGCGTTTAAAGCATTTAATTATTATCTTTATAATAAAGAGTTTGAACTGTTTACAGATTGTCGATGTATAAAGTATTTGCAAACAACACCGAAATTATTAAGTTATAGTTTGGAAATGGCTCAATATCAGTATACACCCGTTCATTGTCCTGGAGAGAAAAATCCCCGATGTGCTTTCTCGGAACACGAATATTCAACCAACAGTAGAAGATATAGATTTAGACGCTTTGCCGATTAATACCGAAGATCTTGAAGTGAACATTACATTTGATGATAATGTAGATGTAGCCGAACTTCAAAGAAAAGACTCATTCTTTGAACAAATTATGAATGAGATCGAACATCCGGAAGTAGCTGATGCTAAGGCAGAGAAGCAGGCACGTTGGTATGTTGTTAAAGAAGGAAAACTGTATAGGACACAAAGAATGGCAAGTGGTAAGAAGTTTCTCTTGTGCATTCCTTTCGCGTTAAGAGAGCAAGTTTTCAAAAACTTTCATTGCTCAATTTACGGTGGAGGTCATTACTCCTACACCAAATGTTACAATAGAGCACTCAAGTCAATCTATTTCCCTAACATGAAGAAGTTTTTCCAGGAGAAGGTCAGCCAATGTGTAAGCTGCCAGATTCAAAAACGAAAGGCAGGTCGAACGCCATTACACCCGCAAACATACCCAAGTTATATGCCGTTCCAATACGTAACGATGGACGAGATCGGGCCATTTAAACGTTCGAAGAACCATCGAAACAAGTAGGTCATTGTGTTTGTTGACAGTGCGACGAGGTATGTGATTGCGAAAGCAGTTCCAGCAATAACATCTGAGATCATAGCGGAGGTAATTTTCGAGGAATCAATCACTAAGCATGGGATTCCCGAAGTTTTAGCTATGGATAGGCATAGCACCCACCGAAGCAAAGTGATGGAGGAACTGGCTGAACGTTTTGGAATGAAATTAAACCTCGCCAACACTAATGCACATTATAGTATAGGGACAACGGAACGCGCCATAGGATCCATACAACAGGTGATGAAACACTAGATAGACAGAGAGTTCACGAATTGGGATGAGATTCTACCTTGTATAGTATTCACTATGAACACTCAAGTTCATGATGGGACAAGACATTCGCCATATTATCTACTGACAGGACGTGAACCCAGAACGTTCCTAGAACAAGATCTGGACATTCCCTGTGAGTATATTGAGAACGATGTGCGAATTAAGGCTGTCAAGGAAGCAAGGAAAGTAGCATATCAAAATTTACAGAAACGTTTCAGGTCACAGAAGAAGCAGATTGAGAAGAAATTTTCTCAACCCAACTTCGACATTGGACAAAAAGTGTGGATAAGAGAAATGCCAAGAGCTGGCATTCCTGCATGTTTTGGAGGAAGGTTCAACACTCGTGGTATTATTTTGGAGCGGATGAATAATAATTCTTATAAAGTACAGTACGAGACAAAAAGGGTCAAGAAAAAGTGCATACGGTTGACATCCGACGTTTAGAACCGTTTTTGGACCAAACGATGGAGAGTCTGACAAGGAAGGGTATGATTTGAATTCAGACAGCGACGTCTAAGAAAAAACACGTGAAAATGAACCGTAGGTTTTACTGACTCAAGTACAACAATAGTTAACGATTGTTGAGACGAAAACGAAAATAAAATAAAATAAAGTTTTATAAGTTTAATTTTTTTAATAGGTGATCTGTAAGCAAACTGTTTCTGGCAGTGGACGGCGAGTTGGAGCGCCGTTTATCATTCAAAGTCCATCCGAAACCGAAGGAAATGTCGGTTTCAATCAGAAAACCCTCAACTGGTAAATATGTTTTATTTACAGAATTTAAAGTTGTTAGGAATATAGAGTATTTTTTAATTAGAGATTTCATAAGTATATTTGTATAGTAAATTGTCCAAGGTACGCATACAACATAAATAAAGTAAATTAAAACACGATAAAAAAATCAATAAATGAACATAAGTAATATCTAAATAAAAGATTTAAAATTTATTATAATAAATAAAATAAATTCAATATGTAGAAAAGAATAAGTAATTTTAGGTTTCAATTATTTACAGTAAACACCATGTTGAAGATTATAATTTTGGGATTGCTAATGATGAACATGTGCATAGCAGAAGATAATCATCAGCAGATTACGTTGCCGGAGATTGGGTTAGCGTTAATGCAGAACGCATATGCCGTGCACGCAACAAACATGGTGTACACAACTGTAAAATTACATTTAAATGTTCAAGAATCTGTGCCGGTACATGATAAGTGTACCAATGCATACAACATTCTTAATGAATATGCAATGAAAGAAAAAGAATTTAGGCGAAATATTGTGAATTTGTTACCTTGTCATTTTGTGTATGAAAATGGCAAGACTAACTGTAGTCATAATCATAGGAGAACTAGTAATACCAACTAAACAAATAGTGCAAGTTCGGAATAAATACATTAAATTAATTGGTAACTGGACAGAGAAACAAGTTAATTTTTCTTTACTTACACAAGAGTTGAATGGATTACCGGAAAAGCTATTGAAATTAAAAGTCGATACAACAATCGCTGAGCTACATTTAAAAACGGATTATATTATGTATGTAATAGGTGTGATCATCATAGCTTTAATATCAACAACTACATTGCTTGTAATATTGTATTGTAGACTTTACAAGTCAATTCGGCAATATAAAATTCAAAATCAAGAATAATATTAATAATAAAAATAAACTAATAATAATAAAGTAAAGTGTATGATGTAAAACCATGTTGTATGTGCCTTGGGTTGGAAAAAAAGTTTTACATTTAGTGGTATGGAGAAGAAAACTATTTAAAAAAAGAAATTCAATGTCGGAATGAAAACCTGGAAAAGAATCACTTTATTAGTATATTAAACAATTGGTAAATGAGTATAAATACTTAACAAGCGAATGTGGTAGACATGAGTCGATAAGCCTAGGTAATAGATTCCTAGACTAACTAGGGTCAGACTATCCATTGGCGAAACGAAGAAGCTATTTGTACGGAAAATGTCGCGCGAAAATAGAACAACAAAACTCGGTATTTTGGTAATGCAAGAAAAGCAGGAAGAATAAAACTAGTAATAGGATATCATAGATAAAAAATAGATAACATGCAAATAGATAATGACTAAGCTCAATAAAATCAAAACATCAGTGAGATCAATAGCTGAAAGCTATGTGAACGTCGAAAACAAGAAATTAATGTCTATTAAAATAAGGATAGAAGCTTGATAAATAGATAAATACCCTAACAGCACAAAATCTTCCCTAGGATGTCCCATGGCCCTCCCGCCCGGGAAAACGGGACTATCCCGGGACGATCCTATAGGACTCCTGCGACATCCATGGGACTGACACGCGAATTCCAGATGTCCGCGTTTGTCCCGGGAAACGGGACGACCCGTGGGACTCCAGCGGGAGTCATGCAGGAAGAATCCCGTAGGAAACCAGAGGATATCCTCAGGCAGAACCACGTACGCGAATGGGATAATCCCGGGACGATCCCGTGGGACTCCTGAGACATCCGTGAAATCCTGATGAGAATCCTACGGGATTTCAAACGGAAGCTCATGTGTAACCGTGTAGCATTGCACCAGAAATGACGATGTGAATCTATTGACTGTTTTTAGGCTCTGGTTTCAGATTTGCAAACACAATGTACAGTGCAAATCAAACAGAATATGTGTTATTTCACGTGTAGCTACTTGAGAGGCGCCTTTGAAAAGCCAGAGCCTAAAAATAACCAATAGCTTCACTCTGTAATTACCGATAGAGCTATCGTGCAATACCACAGGGTGGCCTGTACTTGAACTTCCGCTTCAAAGTCCCAGTGAGTCCCGTCAGGTACATATTTATAGGCTATAGGCAGTGGCGTATTTACGATTTTGTTTCGGGAGGGGCTTTGCTATCTTTCGGGGGGGCTTTCCCTGGAAATGTGAAAATTCTGCAAGATATTTCATTTACTTTACTATACTAAGTAAGATTTCGGGGGGGAGGCTTAAGCCCGGAAGCCACCCCCCTAAATACGCCACTGGCTATAGGTAAACATTTCAAAAGCAAATGTTTGACTCATTGACTTGCACTCTCTATTATCGCAGTAACGTTTCCAATGATATTAGCTATGGTTAGGTATATTTAAATTTCGTGAGAAAATATATCAATTGGTGCCTTTGGAAAATCTCCTTGTTGGCGGGATAAACTGCAAAATGTAGCCAGTGGATGCTTGACGCCACATTGTATCATCATCAAATCCTTCAGACGTCTTCCTTGTGACAAAGTGATCTGTACGATCCAACATAGTCATATATGGGACTATGCGAAATAAGAGCGAAGATGTAGCTATTTACAATATATAAGTTATCTGCATATAGTATTTTTCCACATTACTTGTAATAATAACTAACTTAGTGTTGTTCAGCTGTAAATTTCTCCTCAAGGGATAGAAAGAAAATAAGAATGGAACATGATTCAACTAGGGAAAAAAAACTGCCTTTTCTGAAACATGAACCTAACTAATCATTAATAACCGAAGGTCACGTTTGGATCGTAGTTATCTAGCATCTGTGTAGCAAAGAAAGATATGCTTAATAAAACAAATGGGTTACACACGTACAATCTTTTATTCAAAAGCTATCATACATGAAGGGATTTTTTCACCCTTTCAAAATATACATCTAGGGTTTTATAATGTGAGCATTTGCATGTTCATCCCGGCTTCAGTCACATCGCACTTTATGTGTATTCATTTGCCTGTCAACATCGCGCTTTGTTCATCCCCTTTCCCTACAAAATGGAAAAGGAAAAAAATTCTGTTAAAAGACGAAGTGAGTGCAAATATTCATAAAAAATTAGCCACAGAAAAATCTAATAATTACGTTAAATACGTATGGATGTATGGAAAGTAGTAAGGAGATGACACTTGTTGGAATTACTCGCTTTATTATTATGATCCAGTCATAAGACAATGAGACCTGTTTTGCTTGAATTGAAAAATCTTTTCGCTAGAAATATGTAAGTACATGTGATGCTGCGAATCAGTCGCGCTTCTGACAAGAAGTGAATATAATACTAAGTATTAATTATAAACCAACAACGAACTTTAAAAAGCAGAGAAAGCACACCAAGTTTGGATTTAGTTCGCATAGCGATGAATATATAAAGTTAGCCTTTAAATCAGTAATCAAGCCAAAAGGCGAAGACAAGCAACATAGCTAACTTTCCAGGCCAATCGAGGCACACACACATTCCAGTTCGAGCTTTGGATAATGATGTTTGTCTCTTTTATTCATTGTTGAACATTACTATCCCTTGACGTAAGTAAAAAATTGTTTCAATGAAAGAAAAAAAACTCTATCCATTGAATTCATTTACTTTCTTTTGTATCAGATGTCATGTAAAAAGTGGAAAACGGAACATATGAAGCCAAATTACTAGCATTACTTTGTTACAAACCTTGAGATAGAAGTTAGAAAGAAGCAACTAAGTAATAAACAAAATACAATATTGATACAAGTATTTGCAATGGGATGACCAAAAATTACCCGAACCGTACAAAAAAGAACAAGATTTCCGCTGGACACACACACACATACACACACACACACACACACACACACACACACAATGAAGATAATGTGAATCAACTGTGGTGTAGAACAGGATGTCTACTGGTACTTGAAATACTGATATTTGATTTTCTTACTGGAAATATTGGAATGTACTGGAAATTATTGTCTAATACTGGAGAAATATAAAGATTTCCTTTGAGACCCTTCAAGATGGCAGTCCCATTATCTGGGTGTAGGTGATGATAAAATTAATTGGTCAAACATTGAAAGAACTTGGTAATTCGAGAAAGAAAATCAATAGTGTTTCCTTTTTTTTAACCCACTAGTTTCTATGCATTCTTTCCATCAGAATATTGAAGAACTAGCTTTATCAACACATTTTACAGCTTCTTGAATATCATAGTATGCCTTTTTTTCTATCCAGGATGGTGTTTTGAAAATTTGTAAGTCAAGAAATCAACTCCAGTAAACACCCTGTAGAATCCCGAAGGACGATCGCCCCCAAGCAGTCTTTTGGCATGTTTATAGTTTATGTGAAAGTATATCGTGTAGGATTTCTTGGGACATGGCAAAATAACATTAAAAAAGAAGACTGCCTGACCTGTATGAAGATAAAAATACAGAACTATAATAATTACAATAGCCATCTACACTATTTAAAAGTCATAAAACGTATTTAGTAGACACATCCCACTTCGTAAATGGGTTTCCATGCCTATCGCGGGTGCGTTACACATGCAAAGAGAGTGTATTATTAATTTTACAACGACTTTTCTTAACTATTAAGTAGGGTCGCACAATGGTGTCTTTGGTGCGACATCAACAATACATTACATTATAATACAGAATAATTTTATGTATTATAATTGATTGCTTGAAGCTTCCGTTCACCACGTCGACTAAGTAAGAGCAAGCAATTTACAAACCTAAAAGTGTCAATATGTTACTTACGTTTCTCTCTTTTCATTCTTTCCGTTGCGTGACGAAGCCAGCTTTGAACTGGTCTTTTGATCTCAGCATCTGTAGCAAATTTGCTGGACGCGTGTTGCCTCACTGTCTCTGGAAATATAATATTTCTGAATGAGAAAAACTGGCAAATTTCTGCAATAGATATGTGTTATAACAAGAAGGAATATGAAATATAATATTCGACATGCATTTCAATAGGTGAAATGAGGTTCCAAAAGTTATGGGATACAAAGATAATAGGTCTATTGTGCTATGCCTTCTCGAGCATGGCGAGTGCAGCAACTTGTAATGGCATGGACTCGACAAGTCGGTGGAAATCCTTCATAAAGTCTTGGTTGTTGGCTATTATGACGTGATTGTAGCAAGTAAAACGTGTGCACAAATGGTTCGTACGATGATATCGTACATGTTTCTATTAACTTTATGTCTAGCAGTATAGTTGGCCGATTCATTGTTTAGAATGTTCTGCAAACCAATCGCGAATAATTTTGGCTTGCTGATATTGTCTAGGTCAATCGGACTCGAGGATCCAAGAATGCCATATAAACACGCACCACATAATTACAGGCCACAAGCTTGTAACTGCCTTGTTGATAACTTGAGTCTACGGCGTCTAGAGTCTCCGCCACATACGCACTCTACCATCAGTTCGTATCAACTGGGATCATGATCAGTATGGCTATCCGGCATATTGGCAGTTATCAAGTGCAACACACACATTGATAGTTTTCCTCGTAGAAGCAACATCACGGTCAATGACCTTTTACAGAAGTTCAAGTAACAGAAGTCGAGTGCTATGTGCATTTATATTTGTTTTCCGCAACACATGAAGTGGTTCTATACCGCTATCCCATAACTTGTAGGACTTTAGTGTATTTCAAAAACAACATCCTAATTTTATTTAAAATCACGAAGCATTTCAGACACGTGGTAGCTTGTAATTCTACCTTATAATTAAGTTTAGAGGTTTTTCAAAACATGAGAAATATTTGTGTACTATACCATGATTTAAAAAAAAAAATCTCCTGGATAACGCAAACTGCTCAACATTATAAAAAAATCTACCATCCATTCTTCTTTTTCAAAAATAAATTTTAAAATAGAATGAAACAACAGTTCACGATCATTAAATTTTAAGAAAAGTCAATTATGATATTAAACAAGTAGTGAGTATCAAGAAACTAAGAGAATAAGTTTATGTAAGCTGGTATAAAATACTAATTCACAATCCTGAATTTAATTTCTCGAAACATATCGACATTTATTTTCTCATACAAATTCTTTGGAAAAACTGAGCTCTGTGAACAAATTACTTCGGAGAATTGTCTTACAGTACTAACTTCTGGATAATTTTTGTAGTGGATGGTCGAATCGAGTGGAAACACATACAAATTCTAGTTAATCGTCTTAAATAATAACATAAGAAAATATATAATAAATCATAATATATTACCTGTAAGAACATCACAAAGTGCAAGGGCTGAGAATGATGTCTTCGTCTTTCCGCCTGTCCAACTTATTTCCGCTGCTAACATGTTGGTTAGAATTCGCTTCATTATATTCGTAACAATACTGTCAATATTAGTACCCCCTATCTTACGGAGCTCTGCAATCTGAAATATAAAATTTAACATTAAATTACGCACCAAATTTATCAGAGTACAAATATAAAATTCTATTGATTGCAAACTTGGTAATTTCAGGAATTATCAGGTCTTAGCACTTTAAACGTTATGAACTTCATAAAAAAATTTTTCGAGGTATTCTTTGTAATTATTTTTGAAAAAAGTATTTAAATTACAATAGCGATACTAACACATTAAAGTATACTTCATTCTTATCGAAGTTGGTTGTTTTCAATGTTTCAGTTAAAAATATTTCTCGGACATTAAGAAACACCAAAAAATACTCAATATATTGTACACATCGCGAGAACATATACCATTATATTCACGATACATACTAAGCTTTATCGCACAACAAAAAAATTTCGAAGACTGGGCTTCGGCTAAATGTTTGTCTCCGACGGTGTGCACAAGAAAGAAAGAAGAAGAAGAAACAAAGAAATTAAATCAAGATAAAAAAGAAAGAAATAAGGCAAATTTTTTAGGCACTCAAGGTGTATCTGACACATTCAAGCCGGTTGTCTGGTTCTGTAGATTTATTAGTTTCATATGGTGTCTCCTGTTTTTTTTTTTTTTAAATGTTGATTGATTTGTCTGTTGTACGTATGGTAAATGCCTCTTTTATTGATGATTTTTTTTCCGTATGTAGGTTTTTTTTAAGAACATATTGGCTGAGCACATATGTAACCATGATCAACGTTTTTAAAAAATGTTCTAGAAGGGTCTTAGCTCTTCGTAGTCTCCTGTGGCAACGGGCCTGCTACATCTTAAACATACACATATCGTTAATAAAACTGAATTAGAAACATATTTGTGGCTGGCTACTCTTTTGGGATTTCAAAACTCCCTTACTCAAAGTTTTCTCACAAAATTTTACACTAAGTTACTCAAATGGGTACTTTCGAATTTTGAAAATAAATAACACTTCAGCTATACTATAGTGGATAAGAAGAGCTAAGTAAGGAATTGTAGAAGCATAAGAATATTTTAAATATTACAGAAGGTATAAATATGTATCTCTATTTGGCAACTTTCAGTCTGAAGCTTAGCACAATTTACATTACCATTAGTGCACCACAAAAATACAGTATTCTACCTCTGTATGCACGTTTACATTACAAGAAACCTAAACTAAAAGGAAAACGTAAATTTCAAGATGATGATCAACAACAAGAACTGAAAAACTGATTGTTACTACTCAAATTTAAATTTAAAATTTCACAGCATGGGACCTAAAACTGCAAGCAAGTTACGCCACAAACGTTCCTTATACATTTAAAAGTGATCACCAGCATAACAAAAAATGAGTAGTAAAAAACTGCACAATTGTAAGTTAAAATACTTTGATTTGACAAATGTACATGACTCGCACATGTCCTGTTACCTATAATTTATATGTATAACATAGGAGAACCGAACTACCGCTCTTCTTTTAATCACGTAATTGTTTACTTCTTTTAGTGCTCAGCCAACAGAAATGGGGATACTATCTGTCTCACCCATAAGAACAGTATGAGTTCCTTTACAATAAGACATACAGAAACAAACTGGTTTGGCAGTGATTCTTATGTTTTCAGTTAAGCTCAAATTTCCCGTTTTTTAAAAAAGAAATCCCTGACTTTTCTAGAATCTTCAAATTCACTGGCTTTTCGCGGTAGGTGGCAACACTATATTTGTCATTTGTAAAAAAACATACATTTTCTTCTCGTAACTAAATATATTCAACAAATACGGAGCTAAACATACCAAAAGTCTCCTAAATGCTGGATCATTTGCAATCCTCCTCTCACACTCATAGAGGTCGTCCAGCGTTTGAAGAGGGAAATTCTCCAGCGGTGATCTTTCATTATGTTCATCTGATATTTTATGTCCTTGAACTTCTTCTGAAGACAATCCACTTCCCGATATGCTTTCATCATATGTTAGCCTCTGTGAAGAATATAGGGGTTCCTCCACAACTAAAGTATTACCTCGAACATTTGCTGACACGTAACCAGTGATCGGGGACTTTCCATTGTTTGATTCAATATTAACTTCCTTATCTGATGATACAGTCTTCTCACAGATTGTTAACATCAATTCATCTGTCTCTTCTTTTATCCGTCTTCGTAAATGCCTCGAAGATATGCAATCTGCGGATTTTCTCTTTCTTTCCATTTCCTAGAATTAATGAAAAAAATCAATGCTTGAAATTTCAGCAGGGCTCGCAAAAGCCATGTTTGAAAACAGAAACAGCTTTGAGTTTGAAACCAGACCTTTTTTTGTTAGTGTTTAAACCAGGTTTTTTGGTTTAAATTGATTTGCTTTAATTATTTAGATTACATGTGAATAGAACTAATTTCGTTTGACCTTAGCAAGCTCCCTCATGGCTGTATGGTTAGCGTACGCGCCTTTGATGCGGGAGACTCAAATTCGCGATGGGTGCTCATGTGACTCAGATTCCACGTTAAGCTGTAGTTGCACGTCTCATATAGCCATGCTACTGAGAGACCCTACACTCCAAGCCTAGATTGTCCTTAACATCTTTATGTAACAGCGGAGACCTTATGAAGGATGGAACCTAAAGCTTAAAGTGGGATCAAATCACTTACCCAGTTTGCACACAAGAAAAACTGTCCTCCGCCTGGCCCCAAACCCAAGACCTAGCTCGACCCTCTGTAGACTCATGTACAGAAGAGACCTGATAGAAATATGTTATATTGATCTTGCGTACTTGTGAACATTTTAAATTATTTTAGAAAGACAACTGCACAAGTGAAATCACTATACAGATTATTGAGGTGAGCGAGCTTTTTTTTATTATTTTTTTTTATTTTATTTTTTTTATTTAACAGAACTAGTCCCAGGTATTTGGTGACCGAACTTGGCAGGATCATAGTCGACTAAGTTTCAGAACTAGAAGTTGCGAAACCTTATTGGCTACATCCACATCTTATCAATTGGACTTTTCAGTTTTAATTTTAAAGTTCCAGCCTTTTTTAAGAAATAAACGTCGGTTTTAGCGAACTGGCTATTATACAGTGACAATAAAATAAATTTTAACACCATGTGTGTTGATTTCCTCGGGGTTTTCCCATTTCCTTACATTTCTTTCATTTCACCATTTCACTTATTATCATCATCAGTCACCTTTAGCCTAGGGCATAACCCTAGGAAAATTAATATGCAAAATAAATCTGCTTATGAAAAATCACACCGGCACGATTAAAGCGGGAGCTTTTCGATGTAAAATATATATATACCGCCCAGCTCTGTACTGAAACTGGACAATCCAGATTCACAGAATACTATCCGCATTAGAATAAAGTGAAGTGGGCGAAGCCCAAATTCTGTTGTTCCCTAGTAAAAAATCAGATTGTAATTATGCTAATGTACTGATCGCACCAAACCGAACAAGGTGCTTTTTACGAAAATTTGTATTTTAAGCGCATGACTTAACTTTATTACGTCATTTTTATTGATGTCTACTTTCGGAGCAGCCTTTTATGTTGTGAAAGGGCTCATCAACCTCCTGTTGCATAAGGATGTTAAGGCT
This sequence comes from Thermobia domestica, assembly GCF_964235325.1. NCBI lineage: Eukaryota > Metazoa > Arthropoda > Insecta > Zygentoma > Lepismatidae > Thermobia > Thermobia domestica. The sequence continues at coordinate 144,857,498 of NC_137471.1, read as the reverse complement.
ACACAAACTTAGTTATATGTAACCTAAATAAATAAAGAAATCAATTTGAACAAAAAGTAACAATGTGAAAACAATATGGTTTAATCAAATTCTTTTCTTTCGACAAAACATGGTTTCTGCCAACCCTGGCAATAACAAGGATTTATGAGCAGTAAGCACAATACGTTGTAGCTTTCCATTACTTTTACATCCAACACCGCCTTCCATCACTCACTGGCGGGTGTAGGACAAAAGCTCACTAGACCTTTTGTCTAAGCTGACTAAATATATAAATAAAAGAAACACATGACTGGGATAGTCATCCATATTTTTCGATTATATTTGCGAATTACCACTTTTACGTAAATCACACCGTGCAGATTAAGAATAAGGTAACATGTTCCAGCCAATATTACCCTTCACAGATATTGTTTTTCTCTTTTCCTCCTCTTTTCAGAATACAACCCTCGCTCAGCTTTTACAATTTGAGTTACTGCAATACTTTTATCTTTTCTTATATTACAAATCGTTGTCATAAAAAATCTAAACTAGTATATTTTAATATATTAGCATTAAATTAGGTTTGCGTATTTTGCGAATAAAATATAATAAAGTGCGTGAAGAGTGAAGTTGCCTAACTGGGATGGCATTTAGTATTTCCCCCAACTCGATCCATGGAACTGGTACTGCAGCTTAGTGAACCATTGTGCTAATGAAAGAAAGAAAAAAAACTGCGGGGTTTCTCACCCCTTTCGCTCGCTCAGCTATGTTTCGTAACGCAACTACGTCACTTTTTCTCAGGGTTGGCAAAAACCATGGTTTTTATTGAAAAAAACAAAAAAAACGTTTTTTTGGTTTAAACCAGGTTTATTTGGTTTAAATAATTTGCTCAAAATTTCATATCATATATGGACAGAAATAAGTTTGTTTCGCCTTGATGTTATTATGCAACAGCCGGGTTATGCTGGAAGGGGTCACATAAGCTTAAAGCGGAATAAAAACTGCTTCTCGAGTTACATCCGATAGAAATTGTCCTCCATTTGAACTCGGAACCAGGACTAATTGGCCACAAATGCGATACGTCTACCGACTCACTCACGAAGGAATCCTGATAAAAATACGTTGTACTGATCTTTACATGCTTCTTAATATAGCTCTCAAGAGTCATTTCGGAAGGACAAAAAGATAAACAGTTGCACAAGTGAGACCATTATACTGAATTACATATGGACAATTTCAAAGTACTACGGAGTACAGAAGAACTAATTTAATTCAAGTTAGTTAACAACGACTTATATTGGTGACGACTTAATTTGCATATCACAAAGATACGAATTATTTGGGTCCACTTTGGCTCAGACTCATTTATACATAAATAGATATCGAAGATACTTCTCATTTCACTAAATGCCTCTCGTGGGGTCTGTATGACCCTTCCCCCCCCCCACACACACACAAAGTACGGAATTTCGATGTATTTTATTAATAGTAAACTTTGAAACAAAACAATATTTAGAATGTTTCTTTGATTGCAATTAGGCCTACATAACAATAATAACTACAAAAAAAAATCACAAAACAAACATTTATAAACTTACATAAAAAGAGTTGCTTTTGTAGTATAATCTTTTTGAGTAATGAATGGGGAATTTAGGTCTGAATATAATACGAATAATATACGGGAGTGAAACGTGATAACCCACAAATGTGTGTTCATCAAGATTTTACAAACACTTACACTTTTACGAACATTTTCGTTTTTTGGTTTAAACCAGTTTCTTTTTTTTTTTTTTTTTTTGAAAAAACCACCTGGCTTAAACCTTGGTTTAAACCAGCCAACCCTGCTTTTTTTTTTTAAATCAAAATCACTACCGTAAAAGACTGGAGGAGAAACTAAAAGCAACCCCCAAATTGAATTTAATTAAGACTTTAGTTCTTCGCATAAAATCTTTCGTCACTGGTGCCTGATAACCCGAATCACGCTTCACAGTCTCAATATTTGGAAATTCTAACCTTTCAACCTCCGTTGCGTTTTGAAGGGGTTCGGCTATTATTTGTAGTTGTAAGTCGCAAATATGTTCGGGGGGCTTCTAACCCCGTTCGCTCGCTCAGGTAGACCTGCATTTCGTAAAGTAAATAAACCACTTTTAATTTAAACATTAATATAGTGGAGAGATGTAACTCAAGCTACGTAAAAAAAAAAAGTCTCCACAGTAGCCTTTAAACTGTTTCATTGCATCGTCTTTGCAAATTTCAACACTATGATGAAATTTGCATGAGATACGTCCGGTTAAAATTTGTAAAAAGGCAGATTCTGCTGCGCTGCTTTTAAGTGCAACACTGTTGTGTTTGCTTAAGTCACTTCACAACAGAAAAGAAACACAAAACATATGATGAAAGCAGTTTTAATTGAAAATAATCCATGTTCATCAATTTCGCTAACTAACACCTTGGCGGGTTAACTTTAGCAGACGGCTCTACCAAAAGAAAAATTTATAGGTCGAAAAATATTAGTAGTAAAATAGTGAAACGGTAATATAATTGTTTAAACTCATAAACCATATGGGGCCGCGGTGGCTCAGAGGTAGAGCGTTCATCTCTGGTGTTTGGGGTCCCGGGTTCGATCCCAGCTCGCGCCAAGTGAACTCTGTGGTGGACAAACACCGTGTGCGTGGGTTTTCTCGGGTTCTCCCGTTTCCTCCCACTTTCTTCATTCCACCATTTCATTCATTTCTCATCATCACCGTTTCCCATATCCTCGGTGCACAATCGTGAGACGTTAAAATAAATATTTCATTTCATTCAATTTCATAAACCATATGTGGGAGTAAGTAACATAGGAAAGTATATGTTATGGTGGAACTATTTGCTAAGGCAGAAGGCGGCTGAATACAAGTTAGGAACGAGATGGTAAGTGTTGTATCTGAAGATTTGGGAAATGGTTAGAAACAATGGTTGCAGTGCAAAGGCAAGGTTCTAGATTACTGGTCCCCCTTGCCATTGAGCAGTAATAAAGACAGAAAACAACGTGCCCTGCGGGGCTCTAACCCGCCTTCACTCGCTAACGCTCGCTCGGCAATACTGTATAAGTTAAATGTATAAACTTTAGTACAGAAAGAAATCTACCCATCTACTAATCCACATCGGGGACCAGTAATCTAAAACCTTCCCCATGCAAATCATGTGTCACTTCAAAGGTAGAAAACAACTTGCCCTGCGGGGCTTCTAAGCCCCTTCAGTCGATCAGTTATGTAGCGTTTTGTAACACTAGTGCTCCAAATCTAGTAAAAAATAACTAGACAATATTTGCTCATCTTCGCTTTACCACACATATCTTAACAAAATCCCAGAGGCTGGTGCTGGACACTGAATGGCTGCTTATCAGTTTGGTAGCCTACATCAACAATGCAGGTTTTATGGTAAATCAGTTTGCGTGCTTATTCTTAAACTGTACGCCATAATTTCAGCATGAAATAACAGTGTGAAATAAGAGTAAGAAGGTTTTAGATAATTATTTGAAACATAAAAAGTGAAAAATATTTTAAAAGATTCCGACCTATTGTAAATCTGCCCATTTGTTCATAGCATTCCTGCTCTGTTGAACTTTAAACATTGAGTACTACGGCTGTATGATCACCATTTCATCATTTTTTTACAACTAGAATAACAACAACTATTTTTTTTTTAAACCACTAAAACTTTCATTTCACACACTTACCGAAATCAAGACTAAAATCTGTTGGAACACTTAATATTTCACTAACATCAACCACTGCGTCACCGCTGAACCTCACGTATTCCCTCCAATACCACAAACCACAATGCAATTGTGACAAACAAATGACGGTTCCGAACGCGCACCACAGCACTGAGGACCAGGCGAAATTTTATGGTTTATATTTTCTTTTCTGCAGATTTTTAAACATATTCTTTTATTATGAGAGAAATACGTATAATTTTGTGAATTTCTATTTCCCGTTGCTAGTGGCCATCCTGCGGGACAACCGTGGGATTCCCATGCATATAGACCCATGCCTGTCCCAAGCGGGACTTCCCTGGGATTACCTATTTATATCCTGGATTTTTTAGGATCGTTGTGGGTCGTACGGGATCATAATGGGACGTCCCGTGGACTACTTGTGCTATTAGGGTAAAGAATATTATAAATACTATTAGCGTCAAACTAGAAAAAGTAAGCTTACTAGTGAAATAAATAAGTCGTAGAAAGTATGCGAAAAGTTTTTAAAAGAAATAAACATCGAGAAGGAAAAAGTAAAAATAATATATAAAAGAATAGTTAATAGACGTAAAATAGTCAAAAGCGAATACATACGTGGTGCATCTTGTCTAGAATAGTCGAACGTGGTATGTAAACAAGGTATTTTGAACTAAATTTGTTTTCTAAATTCAAGTTTTTTTAAAAAAAAGAGAAAGAAAGAGTGAAAATAATTGATACTTAATAATCTATATAATAATCAATTGGCATATCGATAGTTATTAATAATAAATGAAGTATTCATTTCATTAGATATTTAAATGTACATGCAGGGAGAGAATCAACAGATTCCATCTTCGATGTTGTACGAGCGAGCGAGGATGCATTTCTTGCGCTCCTCACTTCTCGCTGAGCGGCTGTACTCCGTATCTAAGGGGCGGAGTCAGGCGGCCATTGTGGTTACTGTTTGGCCACAAGCCACTCCCACATACAAGAAATACCACAATTTCACGCGAATTTTGATGCAATACGTATGATTTCTTCTTAAATAATGCTTTGTAGCGTTATAGAAAGGTAGAAGAAACATTAATAAAGTCAGTAGTACCTAAATATAGCTGTAAAAGCAGTCATAAAGTATATTTAAGCACGTAAATATGAGTGAAAATGTATAGCTGCTACGACTTTAAAAAAATGATAAAAGCGACGAAAAGAGAATTAATATGTAACGAGAGTAAGGTTTAGTACTCGAATAAGTTACATGAGACTAGGAACATCATTCATTGTTAAAAAATATGCATCATTTGTGCATTTTAGAGAGAACAATGTAGAGTTTTAGTACATTAACAGTAGGCCTATGGTAATATAACGTAAGATTTTACAAAAAGTAACCATAGACACAGATATAGAAATATAAGAGCGTAAAACAAACAAAAATTGAATCTCACGTTTAGTCATTTATATTTTGCAGAGCTATGGAGGAGAAGATTATGCTATTAATTATAATGTTAACGGGTTTATTATTATTTGTAGTAGGAACCCTGATAATTATAGTATATTTAGTATGTAGATTACGAAAATTAAATGAGCAGAGAGAAAAGATAAGTAACGTAGAAAACAAGAACACAATCTACGAAGATGCCACACACACAACACATTATGCAAGTACACCTATTTATTCACTTGTGCACAAAAATAACACTGAAAAACACAAAAATAGCACTGAGAATAATTCGGATCACTATCGTGGACATATGGAATTGCCACGACATAACACAAGCGTAGAAGATACACAGATAGCACGTCACACTACCAAAATCCAGAGTATTGTACACGAAAACACGAATTTGGAGAACACCGAGACCGAAAAAACGGACGAATATTTTACTACGAATCCAAATAGTGAAAAAGTTTATTTCTATCCGTGTGAAGTTGGTCTTTTCTGGAAATACTCCAAATTCTCGACGAAAATATTCACAGACACGAATTTCAAGGTCAAGTGCAATTATCGAAGCGACGCAACTGAGGATGCGACGTGGAGGATTCTCAAGGTCTAGGTCTCAAAAACTGCTGAATAAACATTCTATGGCATGGTTTTGAAACATAGTTGATATCTACAGGAACGAAAATGGTAACAGTAGTGAAGTGATTTTTATTTTTATTAAATTTTTAATCACGCTTTAAAATGAAACAACGCAAACAAACGTTGATACTAAGTGTATAAGTGCATTATTAGGAAGTGAATAGTGGTTAATAAAGTGAATATCTTTTTGAAATAAATCAGTGTTGAAGACGATAGAAGTGTTGTAGTAAGAAACAATGTTTTGAACGTTGATACTGAATGCAGAGGAAAATTACAGGAACGAGATATAAAAAGTATATGTATGTGTGTTTGAAAGAGCACAAAGTAGAATGTAGTTACATGTAAAAAATAATAGATGGTAGAAGCCGACACTTCAACAGAGACTCTTGTCAAAGATTTAAAAAAATTAAATCAAGAGAAATTAATGTAAATAAATTTATATATCACAGAGTTTGTATTAATAATAAATGATTATAGGAATATATTGATAAATCGATACATGTATATATACAGGTGAGGAAAAATATGTTCAATTATTTTACTGTTTGTATTTTTATATTAAATGTCTTGCCGATTTCTATCTAGAAATTTAGGCGAGAACGTAGTTCCCTCGTTTTGAAGGAGGGGCATGTAGAGGTATACGATTTTGTTATATTATTTTTGGGTGATGGAAATTCATATTTATTCAAAGTCAAATTAAAAGACTGAATTGTAGTAATAATGAAATGTTGTTGTGTTGTACACACACGTGTATTTGTTTATTTGTTTACTTATGTCAATGGTTAGTAAATGTGTTGAATGTAATTAGTGAATGTTATGGCTAGACGCTAAGTCGTCATTTTATGTGTTTGTTGTGATTTGTAACATTGTGTACGAAATATGAAAAGTCATCAATATGAAATGATGTATGTAACATTGACACACTTTGACTGACATAACTGTCAGATTTGCAGAAAATTGTTAGTCTGGGAATTTGGTCACGATATAATTCGGGTTGAAACCAATGTTTCACCAATAGCTGAGATAAACAGAAAAATCAACGAAACGAATTCCAGTGTGTCTGGAAAGGAGAACAAAAACCTCTCGTCGGAGAGGATTGTGATCAGTAAGTGAGATATGATCAGAATGTGAGATACGATCAGAAGACTGAACCACCTGAGAGCCATTGTAGCTAAGGAGTGAGCTGCAATCCATTCCAGATCGAATAGATCAAGGGAGATCTATTCTTCAACAACTACAACCATAGACTTGGAGTATGGTTGGCATCTAGTCGGTCACTACAGACTACCGGCTATCCAAGCAGAGAGATCCTACATCGTGAAGTATAATCATCCAGTCCAGACACTCATCATAATCAAAGGTATGTGTATCTCAGCTATGTGCGGATTATTCGTGACAGAATTTCTAGATGTTAGCGACATGTGATCTCACTAGTTATACTTAGTCATACATGAACATACACAACAACACTTTGATAATATTTGAAATAATACATTTCTTAAATGAAGTTCAACTGTGTAATCTTTTCCTCTGAATTCACTTCAACCTACTCATTTCAGACAATGAGTAGTAGCAATCTCCGATCGTTTTAGGTTCGTCATCCCCATGGGATTTAGGCACAACGTGAGGAGGTTGTTAATATATATATATATACCTTTCAAAATATTTTTATTTGTAAATAAACATGTTTACAATATGCTATAGCAACAACTAATAGTGGTACACAGACACTGTAAAAAAACTCACAATTTTTTGATCTAAATATCCAATATATTTAAATCGAAAATTTTCTTGTATGCCTTATATCTGGAGAACTACATGCAGTATAGACATACCCAAACTATCTCTTAACTCAGTATAATGTGCTCATTACGTAAAAGGGGGCCGCCGTGGCTCAGTGGTAGAGCGTTCACCTCTGGTGGGAGTGAGCTTTGTGGTGGACAAACACCGTGTGCGTGGGTTCTCTCGGGGTTCTCCCGTTTCCTCCCACTTTCTTCATTCCACGATTTCATCCATTACTCATCATCACCGTCTCGTTTAGTCTAACCGGCATAACCTTGGGACGTAAAACTCAAAGATTTCATTTTTTTTTCATTCTGTAAAAAAATTTTTTTTAGGCCCTGATCCAATTAGCCCAAAAGATCCAATTTATTTCAATCAAAAATTTTCTTGTATGCCTTACATCTGGAGAACTACATATAACTAACTAACTAACTCTATGGCGTATAGAACCCGGAGGTTCAATGCCGCGTTCACAAAAGCTCTCCATTGACTTTTATCTTTAGCCAATTGGATCCAATTGATGACAAACTATCTCTAAACTCAGTATGATGTGCTCATTCCGTAAAAAATAGGAAAGCTTAATTTAGAGGCCGTTCAAAAATTTTGTGATCCCTGATCCGAAAACTAATTATTAGCCAAGATCGCAATCCTTTGATGCATTTTTTTAATCATTCTTAAAGTTCTTGCCCAAGATCGCAATCTCTTGATCATTTTTGGGATAATCCCTAAAAGTCATGGACGCGTAAACTGCAACGACTTTTAATTACTTTGCAAAATAAGTGTTACAACTCTTGGGAGGTGATTCCTGCCACTGAGACAAGAAAAAAAGTTCTCTTCGATTTTCTGCTATCGGATATAGTTTCAGATCTACAAGGTGCCGAAAGCGTGGGAAAATGAATTTCGGACGCCAATAGTTCGGAAACTATCCAACATAAAGAGGCGGGTAAAAAATTCACTGAAGAAGTCATACCTGCTCTATTGAATTTTGCATGTTTCACAATCCTACCGTGCACGCGCAAGGGATTCCCCAAAGGAACGTAGGGAGTCCCGGATAACCTGCCAAATGAAACTTCGTCTAAATCGATATGAATTGATAGGGTTTCTACCAGGTAACAATAATTCATTTCTATTAAGTCGATATCTGGAACAAATACAAAATGGCGGACACCTTTATGCCGTTGTGTGTAGTTGCATAATCGCCAGGTACGGATGCTGGCCAACAGTGAGGTTCTGAGTATTAATTTTAGCGAATTGTATTCAAATGCTCTAGAAAGACATCTGGAGTGTCGGTACAGCATAACAGATGAAGCAGGGGGATTCACACGTGTGGAAACACTTATCGAAAAATGCCCAGAAATGCACTCATACTCAGTAAACGTAAGTTTGAAACGTCGGAAATGTAAGGATTAGCGTCAAGAACATGAAAGCCATTGTTAATTCACCAATAATATTCCCTCAAACCGATGCAATATGATGTGCACGGTTGCATACCAATAAGGATGCAACAACTGAGGCCAAGTTCAAATTGTGCAATGGACTCAGTAAGAAACTGTGTAAACTATATGAATGTCACTAGTGGGATCGCATGATCGATACTGGAATGTGGCCAATGTGTGTGTTGATATCAACATGTAGCTAATGAACAAATGTCAACATGTCGCACTACTGCTGGGACACCATCTCACGTGCGAAAAATAGGAAAATAACGTTGTACATTCTGCTACTACATCTGGTGCATCTTTTGGTAGAACGTAACTAGAACACGATTGTATCAATGTCCCTCTTTCTTTGGGACATTGTCCCAATGTCGACACATATGAAAAGAAATCTCTTAATCCATGGTTCAAATTCTGATATAGCGTGAAAATATCAAACTTGTATTATGTCCCACGTCGTCTGAGACATATGGCGTACTCGAAATATAAGAAAATACCTCCAGAAATTCGAATCTTACACACAGTGCACATACCAAGACAAAGAAAATGAACCGATTTGGCACATTTAACACTACAGTTGGAACACCATACATATGGAAAATAAAACGACATGAGAAATAGGAAGAAACGTCTTAAAGCTCTGATTATTTACAACTGTGCAGTAGGAGTAACAAAATGAAACACACAAGTATGGCGGGCGGCTGTACAAGAGGGCTTGCTAAACAGAGTGGATACTCCTCAAAGAAATGAATACAGAGAAAGTGAGGCTCCTTCGAACCTCAGGGCTAGAGCGCTCGCTTTTGCTCGCGTGGTCGCAGTTTCCAATTCTACTGGGAGCCCACAGCCTCAGATTCAAGACCCGAGTAGTTATTTTCCTATTTTTCGCACGTGGGACGATGTCCCGGCAGTAGTGGGGCATGTTGACATTTGTTCATTAGCTACATGTTGATATCAACACACACATTGGCCACATTTCAATATCGATCATGCGATCCCACTAGTGACATTCATTTAGTTTACACAGTTTCTTACTGAGTCCATTGCACAATTTGAACTTGGCCTCAGTTGTTGCATCCTTATTGGTATGCAACCGTGCACATCATATTGCATCGGTTTGAGGGAATATTATTGGTGCATTCACAACGGCTTTCATGTTCTTGACGCTAATCCTTACATTTCCGAAGCTTTGAACTCACGTTTACTGAGTAGGAGTGCATTTCTGGGCACTTTTCGTTAAGTGTTTCCACACGTATGAATCACCCTGCTTCATCTGTTATGCTCTACCGACACTCCAGATGTCTTTCTAGAGCATTTGAGTACAAATTCGCTATAATTAATATTCAGAACGTCACTGTTGGCCAGCATACGTACTGCCGTGTCGTGACAAAACGCTGTAACTTTGGCGAAGAAGTTTTGCGAAAATGAGCCTTAAAGTTTTCATCCGAAAATGTGATCTGTATCGTGTAGAACCAATGTATCTTGACTTTGGAAACACGTGGTTACATGTAATGTTACGTAAATGCATGTTGTGTGACTAAATTTGATGAAAATTGATTGGTTCACCATTATTGCCTAGTTACACTGATTCTACACGATACAGATCACATTTTCGGATGAAAACTTTAAGGCTCATTTTCGCAAAACTTCTTCGCCAAAGTTACAGCGTTTTGTCACGACACGGCAGCGTACCTGGCGATTATGCAACTACAAACAACGGCATAAAGGTGTCCGCCATTTTGTATTTGTTCCAGATATCGACTTAATAGAAATGAATTATTGTTACCTGGTAGAAAGTCTATTAATTCATATCGATTTAGACGAAGTTTCATTTGGCAGATTATCCGGGATTCTCTACGTTCCTTTGGGGAATCCCTTGCGCGTGCAAATTTGGTGATTGTGAAACATGTAAAATTCAATAGAGCAGGTATGACTTCTTCAGTGAATTTTTTACCAGCCCTCTTTATGTTGGATAGTTTCCGAACTATTGGCGTCCGAAAGTCATTTTCCCACGCTTTCGGTACCTTGTAGATCTGAAACTATGTCCGATAGCAGAAAGTTGGAGAGAACTTTTTTCTTGTCTCAGTGGCAGGAGTCACCTCCCAAGAGTTGTAACACTTATTTTGCAACACCCGATATATATATATATATATATATATATATATATATATATATATATATATATATATATATATATATGCGTGCAACAGGAGTGCAATTGTTACAAACTGTGTGGGAAATGTGCAGAAACTTCCAAGGGTGCAAGTCGTGCACATTTCTCACACGTTTTGTACACGCTTCTCACTCCTTCTGTTGCACAAATATATAAATATAAAAGAAGTAATCAAAAGTTGCAGATTACGCATACAATTATTTCTAAAGTGCAATATTGCATTTCAATAATAGCGTATTGTTTATTGTTGCTATTAGTGTAGATATGTTTGATGGGTGCCATAATTAACGCTGATGAACAAGCCTAAACTGTCCGAATGAAGGGATATAGCAGCGCTACTATTATCAACCTACAGTTCTAAACATTTATTACGATCGGGAAAGGACAGAATGTGTAATAATAATAATAATAATAATAATAATAATAATAATAATAATAATAATAATAATAATAATAATAGTGATAGTAGTAGGAAAAATTAGCAAATGTAGGAAATGTAACAAAGCTTTTATAATTAAATCTGGAAACTTCACAAGTTAGTTTATTACAAGCTTTAGTTTTCAATTATATTCAGTTCTTTTTTTTACAGTTTTTTTCCTGAAAACGTACAGTAGAATATATTCTACACGAAATATTAGCGGAAATCTTTCGTTTGAATTTGAGTAGCTGTAGAGGTGTCTCATGATGGTACGGAACCTCTTTCTCGAAACCCCTTCGACATCTTCTGTAGCTTAGCCAGCATAATTATTACTTAAAAACAACTGTAATTACGGCTCTTGTGAGTTTAGAATCCCTACTGTCTACACCAAAATTACCTCGAAACTTTCCGTTATAACATTTAACTTTCCTTTATAACATTTAGCTAGTTGTAGGGAAACTTTCCGTTATAACATGTAGCTAGTTGTAATAACGTATCGAGAGGGTATGTGCTGTTGGTCCTGACACTTCTCTCCAATCCCGACTATTTTGTAACTTATAGCTTACGCTACGGGTTATTTTACAGGCTTTAATACAATGTGTCCTCATACGGAATTTGTTATCTATATTATTATTATTATTATTATTGTTACTGAATATTTGAGACCTCAATATTACGTCACACTGCCGTAACAAAGCTGGGTTAAATGCAATAAACAAGTGACAAATCTTGGGAAAAAGAAGAAAATCAATGTGAAGGTTACGATTATATTTACAAGAATCTAACAACAACCAAAAAACACGATTTCAACCACATGGCGACCGTTTTCCGGATTAAATTATAGTAATCTTCCTACAACTGCTTTTACAATACCATTAGTTATACAGATAACGTGTTGAGTTTGGAGCTGATTAGCCTAGTGTCGACAGTCAATTTCTATCAGATCCTCGGCGAACACAATTAATTAAAAATAAAGCAGAGTGATAGAAAAAAACAAGAACTGAGTAATGTAGATTTTTCACGTAAGTTAAGTAAATATGTTTTGGCCTTGAGAGCAACAGAGAGATTAATGTAGCTCATAAAATTTTTCTTGTTAATTTTTAATTCTATGTAGATGTGAGTAGATAGCAAACAGCTGATTCAGTATACACACATACATACATGTTTTACACTATGCACCTTCATGTGCATTTATGAATAAAAGTAAATGTTTTAATACTAATACACAATAGCACACTGAGCAAGGCTATGTGATAATATGTAAAAAAACAGTATCACGTGACAGTTTCAACACAATAACTGTGCAAACAAACAGAGAAAATATAGAGAATGTTTCGGAAAGCAAGAATTAGAACGTACAGGAAAAGGAGGAAGCAGCATAATTGAACTAGTCGGAAGAAAAAGAGAAAAGCAATAGCGAACAATGATCAAGGGGGAGTAACATATAGAGTAGGATGCGAGGAGTGTAACAAAATTTACATAGGGGAAACAAAAAAAAAAGCAAAAAAGTGATTAAACAGCACCAGGATGATGTAAGATTGAAAATGGACAACAATGCGATTTACAAGCATCAGAAAAAAACAAACCATAGGATATTGTGGGAAGGAGCAGAGGTCATAGAAGTAGAGAACAGAACTTTAGTGAGAAAATGGAAGGAAGCCAGAGAGATTATGAAAGCAGGAGGCGAGGTGATGAACTGGAATGCAGGATTCTCGATAAATAAGGAGTGGAAGAAGATTCTGCTTAAAGAAGAAGGAATAAAAAGGAAGAAGAAAGAAAGAGAAACAAAATAACAAGGAAAATAAGGATAATTAGAGGACAGGACGCATCCAGCGGAAAAAAGTAAACCTTTAATTGAACACGTGTGCAGCTAAAAAGTGAAAGTGAAAACCAGACAAGTGTTACTTTCTAAAGAAGGGGCGTAACCTAATTAAAATTGATCTCCGGACAGTATATATAAGTGATGACCAACTCCCAGCAGCCAGGAGTGGAAATTTGATGAAGACAGAGTTATTGTGTAGAAACTGTCACGTGATACTGTTTTTCAAATATTATCACATGGCCTTGCTGAGTGTGTTATTGTGTATTAGTACAAAATGGAATCAATGCCTGATAGACTAGTTATAGAAAATATTTTATATATGGTACTAGTTTATATCTGTGTTAATTTTATATTGAACCACTTTGCAAAGTGAAACCTGAGTTGTGAAAAGAAGGATTGGTTGTTAATGGTCGTAATATCAAAATTCTTAGTGTTTCATGTTATAAGTGCTGTTATATGTTGATTCAGTAACTGCTGAGTTTAAAAATAGTGTAGCGGAATGAAAGAAAGGTCTCACTGTGTTCTGTGAATAAAAGCGAACAGCACAGTTTGAGTGTAGGCAAACCAACAAAATAAAAAAGTGCAAGGCGGAAAAGAAACCGTAGATACTCTTGAATTCGAGCCAGCCCAAGTTGTGAAAGACATGTGCCAAATAAACCAGAAAGTCGATTACAGTCAGGAAAAGGAAATATGCAGTGTAGAGATAGCGAAAAAGAAGAATCGTTGCGCGTAACTGTATACAATTGTTTCTAATGTAATTGTTTTGCCGGCAAGCGATACCGATGTTTCACACATGATAAGCGGTAGCGTTCAGGTTGCGCGTATCCGCCCTCTCGAAAAAGACAGGGAAGGCTTGAGAGTTCAATTGATGATTTTGTGTGATAACGAAGTTACAGTGTTGTCGGTTTTCTGTCGCAGGCAAATGGTTTTGCGCGACTTAACAAATTCAAATTTGTCTTTGTAACAGTGTATGTCTAATGTAAGTTGCATTTTAGTGCTGCAAATCTATTCCGACTTTATCAGCTTTGAGTATTGTAGAAGGAAACGACTTCAAATTCACAATAGACCCGCCAAGCGAATTGTGTTTTACATAGTGAAGGTCTCGTACATAATATAGGTCGGAAATGTTTACCGTAAACAAGCGTAAAAGTAACACTTCCAATAAAGCACACGCAGTCGAAAGTATATTTCTGTTATAGAACCGAAATGTAACACCAAGGTTAAGAAAAAAAATAAGATTGCCAATGACAGCCAGTTGAGTTTTCGTAATACATTATTAACGTAAACTCGATTTCGAGGAGCATAATCAGTAGAATTAAAATGAGCAGACGTGATCATATACATCAGATGCAACATTTATTAATTTTCAGTTGCCGAAATGTTTGAATTTTCAAGCTAGTACTTCACTATTGCGAAATCGTAAAGAGCGAATATTAAAGTGTAGTGCTACTCAAAATGTAGACAAATTGATTGCTCATGATGATAACAATGTTCGCCGACCTCCACGTACAGCGTATTCTCAGAACTAACAACCACACATTAGGCGTACAGTAGGAAATAAGTTGAGAAGAAAAGGAAAGTGCCTAGCTAAGGGTAATTCGGAACGCACTAAACTCGGTCAAAGACGAACTACGTGCAAATTAAAGTCGAGCTGTAGGCGAGGTTATTTCGACTCAAACATGCGGAAGAAGTATACATCGACTCCGAAGAGGACTATAAAGCTTAAGCGAAAACACGTACGAACATTGTATAGTAAACTACATGGCAAAATATAGTAATAGTAAGCGCAAACCTAAGAAGAAACTTATGACAGGTATCGCAAAGCAGCGTAAATCCAAACGTCGTAAAGAAAGGCGTGTCTTTACGTGGATGTTTAGTAAATACGCTCTAAAAAGGAGAAAAGTTCCGAAATTAAACAAACTAACTGGAAAAGTACACGTCAACGGGCTAAATTGCAGCTTACAAACGTAAACTGCACCGATGGAAAATTAAAATCTTAGCACAAAAAAGCGTGAACTTCACCCGAACTCGGGCTAAACCCCGGAAGAGACGAGAAATCAGAAATACTGAATTTGAACTTTGAAACTTTTAGATTATGAAAAAAGGATTATTGTTTATTTATTTGATTATTTCCCCGAATTTCGAAGGTTGCTTTTCAGAATCAAAGTGTGTGCCCACCGCCACTAACGCACCACTCCAAGAAACCATCAATATCGCTCTACAATCAGGTACGTTCACTTAGATGTCATGTTTTATGGTTTCCTTACAGCTTTTGGAGATGAAAGATGAATGTGGAAAGGAGAGGAAAGACAGCATTGGAAATTTTAAACAGGTAATTGATTTAGAACGCGATTTCGGACTTTGAAATTGTAATAATACCGCACCACTTTTGAAAAGTATGGCTATCCCGTTTTGGATGCGGACTTTCAGTATCGATTTCTTTTTAGGATGTTTAAGTTTTGTATTTTTTCAGGTCTTTTCAGTTTTGGAAACCATAGTTCATAATAAAATTGTGTTTGAGTTTTTAATCATTCTCCTTTATGTTTATATTAACATTTAGCTGTCTCCATACAATCAAGCATATAGAGATATGTTAGGCAATTAGAGATAATTACGAACATAATTAGAGAAGTATTAGTAATAACTACAATTAATCATAAAGTTAAAATTTTGGGTAATTAAAAAAATGTGCTCTTCAGATAGTGAATTTTTTCATCTGATGTTATGATTGTATAATGAGAAAATATGCGAAATTTTTAATGTAAGATTAAATCGCCATCAAAATACTATAAGTTTAACACAATTTAGTATAATAATGAAAGTAATTGACAATATCCTTGAATTTGATAAAGTTGCTTGTTGATTTGTTCGTCGTTCGATATATGTATGCAGTCTACTATGAAAAGTCAATGTGCATTCAATGTGTCTAATGATACCTGAAGTTAATTGACTTCAGAGAAAGCAATATTATAAGTTAAGAAGAGTTGAAAGTTAAAATATAGTTCATCCCCTAGGGACATCCCTACTTTCGTTATAAAATTAAAGTGACGAAACCAGTGCAACGCCTGGTTGGGTCCCAGCTAATGTGCAGATTCGGCAATTGACTAAAATTTCAAAATTTTGTTCTAACTTTTAATGTTTGGCATAATTAGAGAAAAGTATAATAGTAATAAAATTGATGTTCGGATTTTAGATTTTGATATAATAATTAGTTTTGATTTGGATTTATAGAAAATAATTAGAGTTTTGATTTGGATTTAGAGAAAGTAAATTAAATGTTATTCTTTTTGATGTTTGAAAATAACTCTTGTATTCTTGTGCCAGGAATCATAAACCGGTCTCGAGAAAAAGAAAAAGGGAAGCCCGTTTGCGATTCCACGGTACTCCTTACTACGATAAACAGCGGATAGTGTGATGTATCGATAGTACGGAGTGCCTACGTCAGTTACGCAGTATATGGTAAAACTAAGGTTTATGTTATGAGAACATATTAAGATTGCTACGTACGAGTAGGCCCTGAACAACATTAATGTTTAATGAACAAGTTAATATTACTGTTATCTTGTATTTCACGATTGTGACAAATGTTCTCGGATGTGACTTTATTCTCGATAAAGATAAGTGCAATTGCTAGTAAGCCACACATAAGTATTAGCTAGCGCTCTTTAAAAAGGTTACATTTGTAAACCTACCGATTTTGTAGGTACGAGCGGGCCTGAAGTAATACTAATGATTAAAAAATTGATGAATTGAAATGTGGGGCTGTAGCTTTAAATCTCCTCCCAAGGTGTATTTCTTGTCGTCCTTTTCATTATATTTATTTTCTTAAAATGCCTCCTCAAGGCCTGAATGTTGAGAGCCCAATTGTGGTTCGGAAATTAACCTTGATTTGTCATGATTTGAATGCCGAAGGCATGCAAGTAGGGTGGTATGTAAGGTCTTAGGGTAGAAGCGATTCATTCGAATCGTCAGAAACCCTGGAAGCTTCAACTGTAAGAGATTGTCAGCACCGTTGGTTTTTGGATCCAATTCATTAATCTGTACTTTTTATGAATGACTTACGGTACAACCTGTGTTGTCAACTAATTACATACACAATGGCGCTCCGTAGGGCTTAACCGCCATTTATTTGTATTAAAATGTTCAAACGGTTATTACTTACGTTGTATAATGCAAGTTACGTTGTATAATATAACGAAACTGACTTAACATTGACGGAAGTTCTTTTAAAATTTGGCGGTCTTTACAGTGACTGCTTCCCATACCACTACAACAACAAACCCTCCCTGTAATTAGAACTGATGCTGACCCCCAACATTTAGAAAGGTAATTAAACGTGTAAAATGTAAAGATTTGAATTGTTGAAAAATGATAAAAAGTACAAGATGTGCACAAAGTCATAAAACAAATAGAAAGTACGAAGTATGATAAAACGAAAATCACTTAACGAACGATAAAACGATAAAACGAACACTTAAAAAAAGAAGTGTCGCAAACGGGAAAAAGTCAAATTTCAGGTTCGAGGTATTTTCCTTCCTTCTCTTCGGAAGTTTGGTGCCTGAAAAAAAGGAAAAAAAGAGAAAGAAAGTACTACTCCTTTTTCATTTAAATTTTTCCAATTTTTTCCACCAAAATTCAAGAATTTCTTTGTTTTTTTTATTTCATTCTCACTTATTTCACTTCCATTTACATTAGAGCCTAGCCTCCAAGCTAATTTAACCAAATTTCCTTCTTTTTTCATTTCATCGAACCATTTCCATTTTTCCCTGAATTTTAGGGTTTCTTCACTTTTTAACAATAAGTGTTCTAATGTTTCATCTTCTTTAAAACATTGTTGAAATTTTTGGTTAATTTTTTAAAGTTTTTCAATCTTATCCCAGTTTCAAGGATCCCTGACCTAGCTTTGAACAGTAAAATGATTTGTAAATCATTGTTCATATAATTTATTTTCTCATAACGCCTTTTATATGTTTATATTTCTTTCAAACTGCTCTTCTTGACATTTTCTTCGTAACACTTTTCCTGCGCTTTCTCTTTAATTGTTTCTTCTGTAATTTTTTGGAGAGAAGTATGGTACAATAGGAATAGGTCAGAATAAGGAGAGAATTTCGAACAGATAAACGCGGCTTAAGGCCATGTTCAACAGAACAAGAGGTAGAGAAAAGTAAGGAGTGTAAAATGACTGGCGAAAAGTGTAGAAAAAAGAAAAGAATATATGAAAGTGTAAGGGGGAAATAAGTGTGTAAGTGTAGTAAATATGTATAGAAAACCCCACACAACTCTCGTCATCACAGGACACACAAAGCACGATGTACTCGCCATAACATCCACTCTACTCGATATTTCAGTAGATATAAAAACTAAAAACGTAAGAATGGCGTCAAATGTAACGTTCTATGCAGATATAAATAAGTTATCTAAATTTGATTTAAAGAACGATGCCGATATTGTTTCTTTCTTCGATGAATTCGACGATGCATGTCAGATGGCAGGTATCTCCGAAAACAAGAGGAAAGAACTTATCCCGAATATTTTTAAAGGAGTTGGGAGACAGTGGATTAAGCTGTTCCTTAAACGTAAGAACGTGTCAGAAATTCAGTACAAAGAATTACAGGCCGAAATCGTGGAAGAGTTTACGAAGTCAAATGTAACACTTGATATTGAGGACCGAATAAGAGAGCGATTGCAACACGAGGACGAAGGAGTCATAAATTATGTGTATGATATGCTTGTCCTATGCGAAAGATTGGATACTAATATGTCGGACAAGAAGGTCGGGATAATTGTGAGTGGTTTGCACCCGTACTACATGGAAAAAGTAGGGACGGTGGCCTACACGAGCTTGGATAAATTTGTAGAAGACCTACAAAAAATTGAAAGAAACAAGTGTAAAATTGCAAAACGTGTTAAACGGGAAACAGGGAAAGTGATGATCAAGGATTTAGTTAAAAAGATTCGTGAGCAAGTTGAGGTCGAGGAGAGTGAGTCCGAATTAGATCAAGTAATAGTACGGAAAAGTAAAGATGAGCATAAAGTGAAACAAGAACCGCATAGTTTGACACAGATTGCGGAATTAGAAAAGAAGATTGATAAACTCCAGATTGCGTTGTCAGCGAAAACGCAGGAGGATGAAAAACGGGAAAATCAGAGTAGTAAACAATCGAAAAATCAAAGCTTTAAGAATAATAAGCAATACAGAAGAAATGGTAGGGCCAATTACCGTGGTAATAATAATAGATATTGGACAAATAATAATAATGCAAGAGGTCAGAATAATTTTCGGAATAATAGAGGAACAACGGATTTCAGAATAGACGAGAAAATCGAAGCGGGTACTGGCGTGGTCAATGTGGTCGAAGTCAACAGGGAAACTGGCAAAGAGATAGTCATTGTCAGCATTCATTTTGCCATCAAAATCAGTACTCGAATGATCAAAATTCGCAAAGATTCGTGCAAGTTGTACCTGCACAGGTTAATGGTACAACGTATTACCAACCATTAGAGGCAAGTAATTAAAATAGATAGATCTGTAAATGAGCGAGGCACATTTACAAGTAATAGAAATTATAGGACACGTGACGTAATAGCCTCAGTATTATTAGAGAACAATATAGTATATTTACCATTGGAAATTGAGAATAAACAACTTAAAGCATTGCTGGATAGTGGATCACAAATATCCATTATCAATGAGAAATTAGTCCCGACGAATGCTAGAGTTATACCTAAACAGACGAAAATACGGGGAATAACACAGAATGTACCGGTGATTAATAAATTGGCAATAGTAAAATTTAAAATTTCTAATCAGACATTCCATCAGGAATTTAGAGTAATAAAAGATTTTCCTTATCAGATGTTGATAGGGAATGATTTTCTAAAGTCGCAAAATTGTCAGATAGATTATGGGAATGGTAAAATTTTAGTACAAAGTTTCGGAAGACCGACACGGAGAAGTGAAATTGATGAGGAACCGAGATCAGTTTCTGATAACATCGCTATTAATGTTAAATCTAGTTTAAGACCAAAATGTGTGTTGGATCATAAAGTAAGATTGTTACCGAGGACTAGAACGACTGTAGAAGTCAATCTAGTAAATTCTTGGGCTAGTAATGAATATCTGTTAGAACCTGATAGGCAATTAGAAAAGCAGTACAATGTGTTTATACCTAGAGCAATCTTATCTAAAGACAATCAAAAGTTAGAGATAATTAACCCCTCCAATAAAACTATTATGTTGACCATAAATTTGAAAATTGACGATGCTGAAGAATGCGTAAGTGTGAGTGCGTTAAGACAGGAAGGTCTGACGGAGGATGAGATAGACGAAGTGTTAGAGACACGAAGAAATTATGATAAGGCTAGATTGAAATTTGGTGATAAGACAAGATCCGAAATTAAGAAGAAATTAGAAAAGTTGTGTTTTGATTATGCGGACGTGTTCGCATGAAAAGAAAACGATCTAGGTCGGGCGAAAGGTGTGGAACATAGAGACGAAAGTTCCTTTCAGGAGACAACAATATCCAATCCCCATTGCACTGAAAGAAAAAGTCAAGGGCAGATAAACATCTTACTTGAACAGAATATTATAGAGGAAAATAACAGTTCTTATAATTCCCCTATGCTGTTTGTTAAAAAACCCTCTGGTGCGATAAGAGCTGTACTCGACGGCCGCTATCTTAACCGTCATGTGAGGTTCCATTCTGTTGCGTTACCACCCATACATCAAATCTTAACATGTATGGGGGGTCACCAATTTTTCAGTGTCCTGGATATTAAGAGTGCTTACAATAAGGTGTATATATCGAAGGATTGTAGAAAATACACGGCGCATAACATCCCTGGCGTCGGTGCTTATCAATATAAGTTTTTGCCTATGGGATACATCCAATCGCCCGCAGTATACACTAAAATCATGGCTATGACACTAGCTAACGTTAGTCCGGAGGCGGTGTTATATTACATAGATGATGTGTTCATTTATGTAAATGAGCAAGAGAAAATGGTGTCAGTTTTGAAGTCCATCTTTCAAAGACTGCGGAAATATTGTTTGAAATTGTCGGTCGAGAAATGTCATTTCATGGAAGAAAAAGTTTGGCACTAGGTCATAAAGTGGGTGAAGCCGGATATGAGATTAGTCCAAAAGTAATCCAAGCCATAAAAGCATGTAAACCACCGAAAAGCACAAAAGAACTCAAGTCATTCCTATGTTTAAGGAATTATGTACGGAAATTCTGCAAGGATTATGCAGAATTCTCAGCCATTTTCCAGCCATTGCTCAGAAAAAATCATAAGTTCGTCTGGACTGAGGAACACCAGAAAAGCTTTGAGAAATTGAAGAATGCGTTGTTGGATGCACCGTTGCTGGCTCCGTTTCGGGAAAATTTGGAAACCAGAGTGTATACGGATGCTTCGACCAAGTCCATAGGAGCAGTGTTAATGCAAAAACAAACGAATGAGGAATGGACTCCGATCGCGTACTATAGTAGGATATTGCGACCTCAGGAGGCAAAAATACACATAGTGGAACTAGAAATCCTAGCCGTAGTAAGTGCGTTTAAAGCATTTATTTACTAACTTTATAATAAAGAGTTTGAACTGTTTACAGATTGTCGATGTATAAAGTATTTGCAAACAACACAGAAATTATTAAGATATAGTTTGGAAATGGCTCAATAGCAGTATACACCCGTTCATTGTCCTGGAGAGAAAAATCCCAGCGATGTGCTTTCTCGGAACACGAATATTCATCCAACAGTAGAAGATATAGATTTAGATGCTTTGCCGATTAATACCGAAGATCTTGAAGTGAACATTACATTTGATGATAATGTAGATGTAGCCGAACTTCAAAGAAAAGACTCATTCTTTGAACAAATTATGAATGCGATCGAACATCCGGAAGTAGCTGATGCTAAGGCAGAGAAGCAGGCACGTTGGTATGTTGTTAAAGAAGGAAAACTGTATAGGACACAAAGAATGGCAAGTGGAAAGAAGTTTCTCTTGTGCATTCCTTTCGCGTTAAGAGAGCAAGTTTTCAAAAACTTTCATTGCTCAATTTACGGTGGAGGTCATTACTCCTACACCAAATGTTACAATAGAGCACTCAAGTCAATCTATTTCCCTAACATGAAGAAGTTTTTCCAGGAGAAGGTCAGCCAATGTGTAAGCTGCCAGATTCAAAAACGAAAGGCAGGTCGAACGCCATTACACCCACAAACATACCCGAGTTATATGCCGTTCCAATACGTAACGATGGACGAGATCGGGCCATTTAACGTTCGAAGAACCATCGAAACAAGTATGTCATTGTGTTTGTTGAAGTGCGACAAGGTATGTGATTGCGAAAGCAGTTCCAGCAATAACATCTGAGATCATAGCGGAGGTGATTTTCGAGGAATCATTCACTAAGCATAGCATTCCCGAAGTTTTAGCTATGGATAGGCATAGCACCCACAGAAGCAAAGTGATGGAGGAACTGGCTGAACGTTTTGGAATGAAATTAAACTTTGCCAACACTGATGCACATTATAGTATAGGGACAACGGAACGCGCCATAGGATCCATACAACAGGGGATAAAACACTACATAGACAGAGAGTTCACGAATTGGGATGAGATTCTACCTTGTATAGTATTCACTATGAACACTCAAGTTTATGATAAGACAAGACATTCGCCAGGTTATCTACTGACAGGACGTGAATCCAGCACGTTCCTAGAACAAGATCTGAACATTCCCTGTGAGTACATTGAGAACGATGTGTGAAATAAGGCTGTCAAGGAAACAAGGATATATATGGTAGCCAGGAATGGCCCCGGTACTTTTTTATCACGAATTTAAACACTGCCCTTACTGTACAGCCCATTATCCCTTAAAGCCACTTTGAAGGTAAAGTAAAATAACGAAAGTTTTGGTTTGTTTCAGTTTACCACCCGACGGTTATTCCATGATGACTAAAGAGACTTGGACTTACTGATCATAATAAAGCACTTGTCGATCCTCCTTTGCATCTAAGTACTTTTTTACACAAGAAGCATTTAGCTTCTCCTCTAGTCTCGGGACGTTCAAAGTATTTCCACACTTCACTCCGTGACATATTGTGCTTTGCTTCACCTTAATTGCTTAACACCTAATTGCTACTTTCACCCTTATCTTGCAGTTCACTGAAATGAATATTAATTGCTTTCTCAGTGCGTTTGCGCAGTTGACCTTGACAATCGTTGCACCATATGCACCTGCAAATGTTTACTATCAAGAGCTCGACACATTATAGGCTTAAGACTTATAGGTTCCAAAACGTTCAAATTAGAATAAAGTACATTTAAGGACGTTATAAGTTATCAAAAACGTTGTTTAGGATTTTGTTTTATATATTACAGAAAATGACATTTTCGTACATTTGATTACCAGTATATTTTAACAATGTTAGCTATTGTGCACATCGAAACATCTTTTAATACAACAATATTTTAGTTTTAAGCTAACATCTCTTAAACAAAATAAAATATTAATAGAACTTTCCTTACCTGGAGTTGTTATTCAAATCTGGTACTAGTAACATTGCCGAAGGGGGCCAAGGAGGCGGGCGCTACCCGTAGGCTATACCTGTACCCCAGACCGGTAGTATATATTAATATTGCACAAATAATGTGAAATTAACCTTTTAAGTGTAGCCCCCCTCAAGTAAAATGTATCCACCCTTCGATTGTGTCCCCAAGAAATGAAATCTGATACTGTAACTGGTGGTATAGCATATCATAGCCAGTTTAGAACTACAATGAACCTAATATTTTTATTTTACTTATTTAATATTTTTAATTTTCCTACTTTTTAAAATCAAATGCACTTCACTTTCCTAGAATCACACTAAGGGAGAAAATAATACCTATATGAGGAAGAACATACCGCGTAGAGGGAGCCTTGTTATTCCATTGTTCAAAACTGTTTGATGATGAGAGGCTAAATCAATATTTCGTGAGTTGATATCTATCAATATATATATATATATATATATATATATATATATATATTGTTACACAGTTGTGCCTCGAAGTCCTAAGCCGGACTCCAAATTATGGGGCGAGACGCCCGCGCTTTTCAAATTGTGTGGTAGTAAGGAAAAGAGAGATAGGGAGGACGGAGTCAGTTGAGGTTCAGATTGAATTGGCGACCTGATGCCTCATTGACACCAATCCACACGCATGTATTAGTGGTATGACCCTAGCCTTGATTTACTCAGATCACAGAGCTGGGTCCTAAATGCAATATTTAGGGAATGCCACGAAAGCAATAAATACATGAAATCTATTAGGTAGTTAGAACTAGGTGTAAAATATAAACGGTAAAAATAAATGTAAAATAGGAATTTCCATCCCGGCGTAATAGAGAAAAATCATAGAAAACCTAGAAGTCTTAACCACTAATGAGCATGCGCGTGAAGAAGTCTCTCCCATGCTCGATGAGGCTCGTGACGTCGCCTTCGAGCTACGTCAGAACTGGCAGAAATGCGTGGGACGTAACGTCTTTATAAGCGAGGCCAGCTCGCCGCTCCGGTTGATTCTGAAGACGACGATCATCGAGTGTGTGTGTGCTCCTCCGTTCCGGACGCTTAGTAGAACAACAGGTATGTGATTATTTTTCTAAGTTCCCCCTTCAACTAGAGATGAGCACTTTGAGATTTGTAGTAGCACTTCGAGAATGTTTAGTGACGGATACGAAGTCCCTTCAATCTGAGACCAAATTCCCTCTTCGAGACTTAATAGTTTTCTCTTCGGGCCAATGCAAGTCGCGATGCACGAAGTTCATGTTTCACTATTTTCAATAAATCGCGGTTTAGCATAAATCCTTCTAGCACCCATTGAGTATTATAGGGGTTGTGCTCCCACTTAAGTAATGTAATAAACCTTCCAAGTTGTCATTCCAAGTAACCGATTTTGTAAAATTCATCTGTATTCTTATTTTTATTTTTTTAATAAACAGTCAAATGTAACGGTCTCTTTGATTTAGTCAAGCTAATCCCACCTAATTAGATTCAACTCACAGTCTTCATGTGTTACCTGGGTTTCGATTTCTAGTACCAAGCTCTACCACTTTAGTGCGCTTTCTCATCATCTTCGAACCAGTAAGCCAAAGACGTTTTCGAGACCGAGGCTAAAAGAGAGTTGGACTCCGAACCAACTTTGTAATACTGGGTGGAGAGTGAAGAAGTGATCGCAATTACGATCTTTCACAAAAGAAAGTGTACACAATTGCTACGCCAAACTCAGAACAACAAAACATCATATACATAACATTTTTTGGTGTTCGGTGTTCGCCGGGTAACCAACTGTGTGTTCTTGAATCTCTAAACAAATCTCTGGTGCTCATTCACTTTATAGGGGAACCAACTATCTCAGTGGTCCTAAAACGCGATTTTAACAAATCGGGAGTGATTTTTTTTACCGAAGAGCTTTCAATAGATAAAAGTGAAAAGAGTACGCGAAAGTTTTTCTTTTGACTAGTCAAGTGCTGTATCGGTACTATGTAAAGTCAGTAAAGTTCGGTGGCGTACTTGGACTAGGCGATGTTCAGCCTATGACTCTGATATACAAATATAATTTTGTCTGCTCTAAATAGTGCGTTTCACAAGTAGTGATATAGCGACGAAAAAGTTTTTATTCTCAACTTCTCTCGCTTTAATTTGTTATAATTCAGTGGAAGAGTCGCTAGGTTCCGCAGAGCAAGACTCAGTTTACCTCACGACGTTTTCTTGTGTAGTGATGGAAATGAAAAATCGGGACGCGAGTGTTAATACAGAATTCAGCTCTTGTCTCATGTACTTGCAAAAGCCTAAGTCTGCTTATGCTTCTGCTCGCTTTGGTGGGGTCACAGTCAGTTTTATCTCTGGTCAACAGAACCTCCCGTTTTACGGGATGAAAGTTCGACTAGTTTGTCCGGCGATAAGTGGCTAATACCCTTACCACTTATTTGGGGAGGATCACAGGCAGTTTTATCTCCTAGACAGCAGAACCTCCCGTTTTACGGGATGAAAGTTCGACTAGTCTGTCCGGCGATAAGTGTCTAAAATCCTTTCCCATGCAAAGCTTGGGGGTCACAGGTATCTTATTCTTTTGGTCCAGCAGGGCCCCTCTGTAATAGGGGCGCATGCCCGACGGCTGCCTGGGAATAACTGCCTAAAACTCACCTTTATGCAAATGCAATACCTAAAATCAAAATGCAGGTACATGAACCAATGGTTGGATGATCGAAGTCCCCCTTGTAAATTTAAAAACAAAATAGTTTAAGACAATGTTGTTTGTGCTTTAAAAAAAACGAGAAAACAAGTTAAAGAATAGAAGTAAAAAGTAAAACTTCTCATAAGTGAACAAATAGGTATTATCTGTTATAAACAGCTGTCTAGTCAATTTCCGTTTCCCGTTCTAAAAAGTAAAGCAAAATTTATAAAGAAAGGGAAGTTGAGTATTTCAAGTTCAAAGGAAGTTAAATGAAGATATTGAAATAATAATAAGTCTCATAATACGTAAGAAATTTTGACGTAGTATTTCCGAAGGAAGTAGCTATCAGTGATTAAATTCTTACTATATCAGAGGAAATAGGTTGATTACCCACTGCCCTGGTTTAAGAGGCCACTGACTTGCGAAAAACAGATTTATTCATCAAAAATGAGTTTCGCGCAGAAAATAAAGGAAAAGCTATTAGATTTAGGGCAATCGCATTGTCCTAAGACACCCACGGGCAAGCACCGTTATATTTTAGATCGGTGGAATAATAATTATTGTATTGAGTGCAATAAAATAAAAGTTCACGGGCATTCTCCTCCTGAGTTTGGTCGTTGGAAAAAGAATCCATTACCGAGATACTTGGATACGTGGAGTCAGCCAAGATATCGTGAACCAACGACCGCGAGCCCGCAAACCCCAGAAGCACCAGCGAGTGGTTGCGATTTAACGCCGCTGGCCGCGTCTAGCCCTATCCCGACTAGAAATGATATAGAAACGCAAAGTGCTGGTTCAAGTGAAAAACCAATGCCAGCCCCTAGGACGATATATGTAAATTCAGATACGGACGAGACCCCACCGGGGGTAGAACCGAAAACTCTAGTGAATGATGTAAATTTGAAAGATGAACTAGAGATAGCCGAACTAATAACTGCAGGTCAGGAATGGCCTCAGGCAACAATTGAGATAGAAACAACAGCAGGTGTAATACCTGATGTCCCCTCGAACCAAAGTCCCTTAGATAATAATAAGTTAGATGATAAGGAAAATAGATTAAGTAATTTAGTGTTAAGTGTAGAAAATAAAGACATTGGTGTATCGAAAGGACCAGATAGCCCAGTAGCGCTATATTTTCCAATAAAATACGAACCGTCAGATCATACAACGCCGTTAGAAATGCAAAGACCCACCTTTCAATCTTTTTATGCGGGTAGTAGTGATGAAACGGTTTATGCAGAGATCGGTCCTAGAGCTATGTATGCTAACTTAGATACTGAATCACGAATCTCAGTGAGTAAAGAGCCAATTTACGAAAATATTGGTCTCGAACCCAAGGCAATCACGAATAAAGAGCCAATTTATGCAAATATAGGAACCGAACCAAGGGAAACGAAAATTGAGAACCCTGACGAGAATAATGAAAATGAATTGCGCTCTCTGACACAACCTAATGATGAAGCGTTAATGGACCAGATTAGGCATTCATTACAAACAGAACTGTCCCCGGCAGTAGGAAACTTAATTCGACCCTTAACTAGACAACTTCGGAACAAGAAAGTACAGGTCACAGTTGTTCGACGCCAAGGTGACGACGAAGAGAAATTAGGTATTTTATTTCAAGCGGACCCCTCGGCCCCCTTTGAAGATTTATTACCTGAGGAAAATGTAGTTGGCAATTTTGACATGGAAATACAGACCGACGATCTTCAAAAGAAAGATGTTAGCGTTCAGACCGAATATAAGTTTCCTAAAATGATCCGAATTGATACAGACCGTGAACTTAAGGTTCTTCGGACAACTGCTACTCAAACCAACCCTGTCATGTTTGAAGACAGCCTTACCCTCCAAGAGAAACTGCAATATTTAGACAGTATAGAAAACATACTCAGTGTAGTTAGTAAAGTTAGGTGGTCAAACGGAGATATTAGTAGTGCAGATTCAGATGGGGGTGAGTCGTTGAAAGACGATTGGTTAGGTTACGAACTACAGAAATTACAAAACGAAGAAATAGCGCAAACACAAAACGACAAACCGGAGTCTCCTCCTGCGTCATTCCTGGAGGATGAGTCAAAACCTTCATGGAACTCCGAAGAAGAACTCCGATATGACCATTGGGATCCTCCCACGGTCTCTACTCCCCGAACAGCGAACCAAGACCCTCCCAAAGAGGACGCTGACCAGAGAAATGACCTCGTCGCCCCTGCTCCAGTTGAGAGGAGGTTAGGCGAGGAGAAGGAAAGTGATGATGTTTTTCCCTCAGTTTGCTCTGACCCCCAGAAGCAAATTGAGAAGGAAGAAAAAGAAAATAACGAATCCTGGTCTGAAAGTAGAATAAACGAAAACATTGGTAAAATTTTTGATTACGCGGAGTTTGGTGCGTCTGTAATTTGTTTAGATGAAGTAGAAAATAGAGACGATCCCTCAACCTCTCCAACCCAAAGTGAGTCTAACAAACAAACTGATACTGTTAAGAATAGTGGTTTACAACCTTCAGCTAGTACTAGTTCTAAATTTAGTTCCTATAATGAACCTAGTGAATCACCTGCGACTAAAGAAATGAAAAAGTACCAACAAGAGGAAAAGCTAAATCCCTTACAGATAGTGTTTATTTCGCCACCTGGTAGCGAAGTTGCACCCATGGCCCCCATGGAGAAATTAGAGTTTAGCGAAGGGGAAAAGACAGAAAAATCAGCATTCAGCAAACAAGATAGATCTTATACATCAGAATTTAGTTCAGAACAACCCTCCGAGTTAGAAAATAGAAGTGTAACTGATACCGACTATAGGCCCGTTTCTGAAAATTTCAACACCTCGGCTTCTTTAGACAGGTCCTTAGATCTGAAAGATGAGCCCGTTTCACACTCATCAAGTGAAGATAAGACCTCTGATAAGCAAAAATCAAATTTTTCGTCCTTTTTAAAAGTAGATCCTGAGGATAAGCCTCGTGTAAATTTAAAATCTGAGCAAGAAATTAAGACTAGTCCGGTTACAGAGCCATCATTACCATATAGTTTTGAGAAACCTAAATTTACGGATACAGTAGTAACAGGCAAAGTTAGCAATCCTCCTCCCGAGGGTGACAATCAAAATTCTACTATTGGTGCTAACCCACAAGCATTCAAGATCTATCCAAATGTTGAAATTCCCTCCTTTTCTGGGAATAGACATGAGTGTGTGGAACTTTTCCTGCAAGAATATGAATTAGTCGCTAGCATATACGAATGGTCAACTCTAGAGATAGTAAATTACCTTCCTTACTGTCTGAAAGGGGAAGCGTTCTCCTTCTATTTAGTAGACCTAGCAAACCGTTTACCTTTAAACTATAGCGAGATGAAGGAAAAACTTAAAAAGGCTTTTCCCAGTATTGAGTACACTGCAAAATTAGAATATGACGTTGATACAAGAAAACAACAACCCAATGAGAGTACTTTAGCGTTCATTTATAAATTAATAAAGGATTTGAAATTTTTACGAGGTTGGGTTAATGAAAGTGAATTGATGAGTAAACTTAGAATGAGTTTGTTGCCAGACATCCTAAATAAGCTGATGCTTGAAGTGGATGATTGCGATAATCTCGAACAGTGCCTACAATATCTTAGAAAATTTCACACAGCACAAAGATTAGTTAGTCAGAGAATTAGCCATGACGTATTATGGGAAAATGACCGCTCGGACTGGTCATGCATTAAAGAACAACACCAACCTGGATTTGTACAGATTAGTTCTTGTTACACAGACAAAGTAGTAGCAGAACCGGGTTACAAAATGTATAGGAACAATCACCAAAATACCTATGGCCTTGGCCATGGGCAGGCGCAGCTTTGTACAGTCAAGATAAAAATAGGAGACCGCTGGGCGCAAGCTCTTATAGATTCTGGCTCTGAAATTTCGATAGCTTCAAAAACCCTTTTACCTCCAAAATTTCCACTAACGGAAAGACTGAAGGGTTATGTTAAGCTTCGTGGTGTAGGTGCTCAGCCCACAGATTACATTCCTGTGGTGAGAATAGCTTGTTGTTTCAAGGATCACTTGAAAACAACCAAACGAAGATTTCTAGACGTAGCTATAGTTGACTCACAGTTTTGTGCCTATGACGTTATTTTGGGGATAGATTTTTTGCACAAGTATGTCACAACCATTCATTCCAAATATATGGAACTAGCAGATAAAGACGGGAATCATGTCGAAGATCTATGGTTTACAATCCCAAAAAGTACATATGGGTATCGTCAAGGTGTGATTCATACATTAGACTTAAAACATGTTAAACGATACCCACCATCAGTAGGAAAAAGATCGTTTAATGAGTTCCAATCAAGACAGAACGATAATGCTAGACAAACGGCTTTCTCTAACCCCCCTCATACAAACAAACCAATTTATAGGAAACGGAACCTCCCATACAGGAGAAAGGATCCGTATCCAAAATTGGTCACCGGAAATCACCAAAATCCCGTTGTTAGTGTACATGATAAGAGACAAAAACTCCCTGTTAAGGAAATTACATCTCGTGTATTCGTGTGTTCCAGGGAAACTACAAAATTTCCCTCGGAGCCTACGAATAGAACAAATGGGAAAGTCAATAGAAGTAAAAAGGCAAGACGTAACCGAACTAAGAACAGCAAGGTATCTTCCAGCGCTCCTGAGCTGGAACTTACCAATTCGCCTGACTTAGAGAGAGAGGAAAAGAATCTATGCAGTTTTGACCCTCAACCAGGCCCTAGTGGAATTTTGACCGTTAGTTCCACAGATAGTTCGGATACAGAGACTATACCGAGAAAGGAAGAGAATGCGTCCCATGCGACAAGATATAACAAAAAGAACCAACACTCTGTAAAGCCACCCCTGGCCTCCCAGGCGCCTCATGAGCTTGTAGAGGAAAAATCAAATGGAGGGCATTCGGAAACAATAGAAAAACAATTGATAACGCAAGGAAGTGTAAATGATCCCGCAACTCTCCCTGACCTAGAGAGTTCGGCTCAGGATCATAGTCAGAAAGAGGTCGTGCCAAACCCCTTGGGGATAGGCGACGAACTTTCTGATATCTATCCAGACACTACCTATAAAGTACACCTTCCAGCAAATGTCCGCGTGCCGTCCAAGGCTGCGTATGACATAGAAATTACCGCACCAACCGGGAACGTGCATATTTGGGAATTCTTACCGTCTAAAGGAATTCAATATTGGCACTCCTGTTTGATCCCAAGAGGTCCAGTTTTTACTGACAATGGACATATTACTCTGACTATTTTTAATAGTTCAGATCGAGCCAGATCTTTGTCTAAAAATCTTTATTTAGGGAAACTTGTTCCCCAGGGCGAGTCCTTAAATGACAAAACGGATAATAATGTACAGGCCGTTAATCAGATCATACAACTTACTAACAAAGATGAAACAGAGGACGTGGAAGTCCCTGAACAACCCCAGAAAGTCCCCCAAACAAAGGAAGAATTAGCCCAAGCATTAAATATTGGCCCAAACTTAAACCCCGAAGAAAGAAATCAATTGCTGGACTTATTGATGGAATTTAGGGACGTTGTAGCTTGGGACAAGTCTCGTCTGACTGCGGCTACCGATAAATTTATGTGTCCCCTAGAGGTCATTACAGATATACCTGTTTCTCATCCACCCTATAGAGAAACACCAAAACAGAGAGAGATAGTCGCGGCAGAGATTCAGAGAATGTTAGATAGCAATATTATCCGAGAAAGTCAAAGCCCATATTCTGCACCAATTGTGATAGTAACTAAAAAAGATGGCTCACCGCGCATATGTACAGATTTCAGGGCTCTAAATAGGATATTAAGGCCCAATTATACGCCAGTACCGCGTATAGATGATATATTAGCATTTCTGAATGGTACCAAATACATAAATACGCTCGATATGCAAAATGGTTACAACCAATTATTAATCCGTCCGTGTGATATAGAGAAGACTGCATTCATCTGCAGCCGTGGAAAATTCGAATTTTTGAGACTACCATTCGGACTAAGCACGGCCCCGGCTCTTTTTCAAAATATGATGAACGTTATATTTGGAGACATTATGTGGAAGTATGTAATTTGTTATTTAGACGATTTGGTTTGTCCTAGTCCTTCTTTCCCAGATTTAATAGAAAGAACGAGAATTATTTTATCTCGACTCCGGGAGGCCAACTTAAAACTCAACCCTAAGAAATGTTACTTTGGTTACGAAGAAGCCTCTGTGCATGGTCACATCGTCGGTAGACGAGGGATTTGTGTAGATCCTGCAAAAACGGAAGCTATATCAAAGGTACCATACCCTACAACAGTTAAAGAAATACGTAGTTTTATTGGACTTCGTTCTTTCTACAGAGCTTTTGTCCAAGGGTTTTCTACTATTGCCAAACCACTCATTTCGTTGACTAAAAAGAACGCCAAATTCGAATTTGGAGAAACTGAGAAACAAGCATGGGATACTTTGAAATCTTGTCTTACCTCTGCTCCGGTCCTTGCCCACTTTGACCCGAATCAGGACGCCATAGTTTATTCGGATGCTTGTCGAGACGGAATAGGTGGATATGTCGCACAAATTAAAGAAGATAACCAAGAACACCCAATAGCATATTTTTCGAAATCATTGTCCCCAGCGGAGCTCAACTACTCCACGGTTGAGCTTGAAGCGCTAGGAGTTACCAAGACAATTTTGCATTTCCACTTTCTATTGGCAGACCGTCCCTTTATTGTGCGGACCGATGCGCACGGCATATGTTACCTCAGAAACAATAAGATGCTACATTCCCGTTTCATGCGTTGGGCAATTCGTTTGCAGCCCTATGAATTTACGATTCAACACGTCAAGGGCCGCAATAACGTGACCGCCGACTTTTTGTCAAGATGTCCGCTAAAGGATGAATTACCCTCCAAATTCGGTCAAGAAGAAGATTGTGCAGAGGTGTGCAACCTAGTGTTATGTCCCAAAATAGATATCAAAACAATGCAAAAAGAGGACGATAAAATTAGAGAACTAATACAACAGAAGAAAGATAACCCCACTGATCGTGCTTTAAAACCCTATGTTGTAGTTGACGATGTGTTATATCGAGTTATGAACAAAGATAAGAAACTAGTGATACCAGCGAAGGCTATTCCCGACATATTACAAGAGGCCCATTCGTCTCCGCTGTGCGGAGGCCATACGGGGTTTTCTCGCACTTACTCTAAAGTAAACGAACGTTACTATTTTCCGAACATGGGGAAAATAGTTAAGGAATACGTCCGCTCTTGTGACGAATGTCAGAGGGTGAACATCCCTAGAGAAAAGAAACAAGGTTTTCTTTACCCTTTACCGGTAAAAGAGGAATTGTTTTCCCGCTGGAGTTTAGATATTTTTGGCCCGCTACATAGTAGCGCAGGCTACAGCTATATCCTGGTTATGATAGAATATCTCAGCCATTTCGCAATATTAGTACCGCTACGAAATATTAAAGCCCCGACAGTGGCTAGGGCCATGTTGGACGAGTTAATCACGCGTTTTGGCCCCCCTAAAGAGGTACTGACGGATAGAGGAAGTAATTTTTTATCAACGATAATGGCCGAACTAAATGACTTATTTGATATTAAACATGTTCGAACTGCAGCATTTAAACCGTCAACAAACGGGCTATGTGAGCAATTTAACTCCGTAATTGCAAATTTCCTAACTAAGTACACGGCTAAACAGCCTACTAAGTGGGCGGAATATGTCCGCTTGTGTGCATATGCTTATAATATATCAACCTCCCCTATTAGGAAATATTCCCCATATGAGATTGTCTTTGGTCAAAAGGCCAGGTTTCCCATTCAGTTGGACACCCAGTATCAATTCACGAAAATACAGGAACATCAGAAACAATTAAAGTTAATCCGTAAACTAGCCCAGAAGGCTATGACACATGCACAGCAGCAGACTAAATTACGCGTTGATCGCACTAGGCAACCTATTAAATTAAAGGTTGGTGACTTAGTATTGTGTAGAGATTATCTACCTAAGAAGGATATTTCTCCTAAGTTGACACCCAAGTATATGGGACCGTATTACTTAAGGAGTATTTCTCCCACAAATGCTTGTAAAATTGAACTAGTAGCAAACCCTAACCACACTCAGATTGTAACTATTGAAAGGTTAAAGAAATATTTCCCCCGAGACAACTCACGTGAGCTGGAAGATTCGAGCGATAGTGAGGACGATGAATGTTAAGCGTAACATATAGGTCGCTCATGAGACTTAGTCGCATCAACTTAGACAAATTAAAAAAAAAGAGAGAAAACAAAACTTGGGGTTTACTAATTAGTGCGTATGTCAAATATCTCATACAACGTATAGACCTCTAAAAAGTGGAGTACCCGTAGTTATGCCAGACCCCTGGCATACCGGAACACTGGCATACAGGGCTATAGATAGAGCCTGAAAAGAATACATTGTGAAATTGAAAACAAACAAAAAGTTATAATATACTCTTCATCACTCAGAAACAAAAAGTTACTTCCTGGAATCCATTCTCCTCTCCCCTCGATGCTGTAAAAGGCATTAGTGGGCCATGAGTAATAGGCAATCATCTTAGTCAGCGGCGCTAAAATTGATCTGAGGAGCAAATAAGTCATCTTTAAAATCAGGGAAAAAGTTAGACGCGTCACGGAAAAAGTTATGTCGAATTAATCCGAAATGAATGTTTTGCCACCATATTGGGATAAGCATTTTTTTTTGCTCTTTGTGTGAATGTGGCCGGCCACGAATGAGTTACCCTTCTTCTTCTCCTATAGAACTCCCAATATGCTGCCAAACACAGAGAACCTAAAAGGAAAATAAGTGTTGACATAGCTGAAAAGTAAAATATTATTAGTAGCTACTAACATTAATACGTACAGATGTAACTTTTCCTTGTATACTTAACTCCGACTTTAAGTATACGTCGTTGCAGCTGCAGGTTCCTCAGTCACAGTATAGGATTCCATCCGTAGCCGCCGCCTGACTCTTTCATTTCTCTCTCACGAGAAATTCGCCGCTCTCCCTCTTTGTGGCTAGGACTGCCTTAACCTGGAAATTAAAGCAAAGTCAATATTGCCTGTTCTGGGTTGTTCAGCTACAAACTTATGCCTACTTATGATACACGCATGCTTACGGGTCGTTTCTCCTGTGCCCCAGGATATTTACCTGTTTAAAAAAAAAGAGAGAAAAGGAAAACTGGAATTCCCCCCACCAGATATTTACATTGGTTACTCCACACAAAGCCTACCCCATTTGTTTTTCCTTGAGCAATTACTATTTTTATTTTATTTTTTTTCCGCGTAGTTCGGGCGGGAAGCATATTGGTTAAATTAAAAAAAAATAAAATAAAATAAAATAAAATAAAATAAAGTAGAAAACGAAATAAGAGAATATACGCCTTAGTCTCTGACATGTTGCTCTCTGCTGCTGCTCCATGGATATGAGTGAAATTTTTCTGCGACCCCTTCTGGGTGACCACACTTGACCTTATGCTGCTGTAAAAATGACCAATCTCTTAGCGATGGCCAATCTATTGGCAAATTACGGCAATGTACTAGCCTACTGTGTATATTGTACATAATACATTTACAATTATATATGTATCGGCTATTCATTTTTTTTATAGCTACCTGTGTGCTATACTTCACTACATTTAGTTAGTAAGATTACATTACCTTTAGTTATATTCATGTTGGATTCAGATCAAGTATTAACAGTGATGCTCATTCTAGAATAATGTTCTCAATTATAAGGGCTTTAGTAATGTTTATCAAAATACTAGATAGTATCATATGGTATCATTATGTCATTGTGGCAAGCTAAACTTAAGTTAGTGCTAAGGTTACCATATGTATTTCGTAAGAATATTGGGGTAAATCCAGCCCCCTCCATTTTTTCTCTGTCCTCCCATCATTGGGTAATGGGCTAGAACCCGCTTGTTGTCACTAACTTGATCGCCATGTTATGTACAGTAACGGTTACAACAATGACATCGTTATGGGCTACAGTAACTTCCCAGATGATGTCCTACCACTACATCACTATACTCGTGTTTTTCACTCATCCTTGTGTAACTGCCTTCATACAAGTTAAAATCTTAGCTTGGTTTGAAATAAAAGACACATATCGCTGAGATTACAACGCAGAGTAGTAGTAAGTCACGCTATCACCGGTACAGTAGAATAATAATAATAATAATAATAATAATAATAATAATAATAATAATAGTAATAAAACATTGGAAGCGAATCAGTACGTGTACATCATTTCATAATTAGGTTCGATACTCGAATAATAGAGATTCCCATAAATCAAAGGACACATATTAAGGATACACGAGCTTTGTCAACTTGTTTTAAATAAATTTGGTGTAAACTAACTTAATTCTATTCAGAATAAAACTTATGATTATACCCGTCACAAGATTAAAACTACAAGTCATGAGACTTTCAAAATTTGTTGGCCCCCTCCATAAGCGGCCCTGTTTATTTGGTGGAAAATAATGTTTCACAACAGCGCATGGCGCACGCGACTTTCAGGATATGAATATAAGAACGTAACTGTAATTATAATGTTAAGTGAAATAGGAAATAAGTATAAACAAGCAAAAGTAGAACTCCTTAAAACTTAAAAGTTCAACGAATGGCATTTTGTTTTGATGCAACTTCTTAAAATGTTCACGAATACTTCCTCAACACTCGTCTTTCATTCTGCCTTAAAACTAAAAGCAAATCACCTCTTATCGGGTGACGGAAGTGAGTCCAGCTGTTAACAAGGACTCAGGATGTTGTTGCGTGTAGCTTTTATACACACCAACATTTATAACGGGAAAATAGATAAATAAGAAAATAGGGAAATGACGTCACAACGAAATGAATAATAATAATAAGGTGGCCTCATAAATCATCACGATTGGGATAAACCATAGTCTCAGATAAACAATTGATTCTTAGCGATCCCTGGTTCGAGCCCCTAATGGATCATTTCTTTTATCCTATATCTAAATTATCGCCCCTCACGAGCGCAAGTTTATAGTTGAATTGGTTATGTAAAAGTAGGTTAGAATCAAATACTTTCAATGGACACTTAGTGGATCACATATCATCACTACCTACATTAGAGGTCCTGAGTTCGAGACCCGAAATATTCCAGTCAAAATTAATATCGTTGTAAACATGGTCCCAATTACCGGAAATTATTGGCAGTTACGCAATTGTATCTCACGTTGAAAGGAAACAGTCGGAGATCGAGTCCCGACTCACGCACTTTCTGTATGAGTGACACCCACTAAACAACGTTTTGTTTCTCCTTAGGGAATCACTTACTAAAGTCACAAGTAAAGCAACACGCACTTCTGATAATCTCTGTTACATTGTAACTTTGGTCACTCTCTTTCATTATGATTTTTTGTTTTTTTCCACTTAATTCAGTAGTAATAAAAATCGGTATGGGATACTCCCAGGATATGAACTGTGATTTCGTTGCACTCGAGTTAGCACTCAACTATGTTAACATTCACTAGTAAAATGAATTGATAAGTTGACGTGAAGACATTGGAAACACATGCTTCAAAAATAATACACTAACAATTCAGGGAGATAGTACCTACCACGCAACAGAAGACCTCCCTTCATTGTCTTGGAGACGTAAGTCTTCCCTTCTCCTCCCTGGGCGCTCTTCAAGCAAAGGATAATACGTATACCCCAACAAGCTGAAAAATATGAACCACAAAGTTAAGTTCTTATTTAAACTCGTTGATTATCATACTCAATAATAACACAGTGCAATAATTAGCAGCATATTTATTATTTAAAAATTAAATAAAGATAACTCTTCGTTAAATCCAGTCATGCCTTAACTACCAAGTTCGTCAAGTTCGACTAATAAATAGCTGGGACACTACCCTCAACTTCAGGTCCCCTCGTCCAACCTATAATGCTATGTGTGTGTGTGAGCATTTTTCGTTTCAGGTTTTTCCTTACAGAAGCCGAAGTAGCAGAATCTGCCCAGGTAAAAGCAGTGAAAGGATCTACGCCTTGGAAATAACTGAGTATTCATTTTCCTTTTTATATTTTGGTTAAAAGATAATTATTTTAATCACTTGATTGTCAATTCACTTTGACAAGGGAATTTGACATTTTTCTTTGTTATTCTTACTAAGCTACCTACAAAGGGTTGCAAATATAATGAACGAATCACATTGTGCGCAAGATAAGACTGCCTCCTCCGAGGGTCTTAGTTATATTAATTAACCTTATATAGCTCAAAACCCTACAAGATTATTTCAAGAAATCTCTAACAATTGAGATAACATGCACGTTAACCGAGAATTTTTCAAGTGCTGGATTGCCCTATTGTGAGATACGTCTTATCTTGAACACTATGGGTACACCCAGGTGTATTAATGTGTAGAAATATAAATGACTTCCAATTAGGAAATAATACACGATTCAAATTCATATCAGTCTGATTGATATAATTGAAAATTTTCAACAAAGAGTAAACAATGTAATAAAGTGTAATACTAGCCATGAATTTCAAGTATGAAACACTTATAAAAAGAATTTATACTCGTTTGCTTGAGTTTGTGTTAAAATTTTAGTTAAAATTGATTGATATAAATTTTGAAATTACTTTGGAACTAATTATTTTAACTGGCATATTTGTACAAGTATAATTAGATTTAATTAAATCTTGTTGAATCTCAACTCTGTTTAATAGTTCTGTGGTTTACGAAGTAACCTAAATTCAAATCTCACAATCTTTGTTATAGATTAATTTAAAAAAAAAATAAAGAAAAGGTAGATAATATTAACAGTTCAAGGTATAAAAGATTGTATACAATAAACTTCTTGTACTCATGCCTGGAAATCTGAACGACTGACCACTTTTTATTCTCTAAATTAGGAAAACAATGCAAAAATACTTATCTGACAATGTTAAGAAGTCCATGGTTGGAAGCCGGCGTCTGTAACAGAATACTAGATGTATTCTCTCAGTTGCGATGCAAAACCCCCGTTTTTCTCCTCTCTCCCCGAACATTCGTCAGCTGAGCTGATATTTACAAGCCACTTATCGTTATACCAAGCTGTATAATTAGCTCATTTCCGCCACGCTGGCCAAATTCAAACTTCCTTTAAACACTCTAGTTCTCAACCTGCCTACAACTGAAAACAAAATATACGGCCAATGTATGTCAATATGGCCATTACGTCCTGACGTGTTCATAACAAACCAGGTATTGCCCCTCTTGTAAAGTACCTTGGATTTACTCACCCTATGATTCATCACCCTATGATTCATCACCAAAGAATAGTTAATAATTCAGTTTCCTCCATCATTATCATTCCACTTCCAAAAGAAACAAACCGAGTTAGGTACATCAATCAATTTGAGAAGAACTTGTCTTACCAGGCCATTGTTCGATCTTCATCCACAGTCACAGCTTGAACACAAGAGGCATCCTAACAATAATGTGTGGTCAGCGCACCTACACTTAATTCTAGGCCTCCGGTTTAGTTGTTCAATGATACAAAATTGATTCTTGTGATATTACTACAATCACATACAATATTTAAACAGGTTTCTATACCTAGATTCTGACGATGTGTGGTCAGCACATTCTGTATTCGACTCTCATCTTCGAATAGCCTCATTTTTGGGTAACCCCTGCAGGTTCCATTGATTACTATATCTTTCTTAGATGTGATGTGTGGTCAGCCCCGTTGAATAAAATATATATAATAAACAATTAAAAAAGGAATTCGGTGGACTTCCTATATAAACAAGTAATTCGCATAATCCAAAGGTTATTCTGTAACGCATTTATGATTATGTAGTCTAATAGCCTCTCTGATTGGAGAGCCATATCCATTGCCTACCCAGTGTGATGTCTAGAGTAAGGCCCCCCCCCTTGGTATCTGGAGGTACCCAAGGATCCAGATTGCAGCCTGCCAGCCCCCTCCAGGGCTGATCCAGAGGGACGATATGGAAAGTGATTTTTACTATTGTCAATCCATCACTGTTTACTAGTGGACAACAGTGACCCAAAACCTAAACTTCCATCCGGATACAGAACTTTCTCTGTGCCGTAAAAATTATAAACTTCTACTGTGACAAGAAAATCTCTTTTATCTACGGACAGACTCCCATTGACTTACCTCAGTTCATTGTTTACAGGTGAAAAACTCTTCTCGTATCAGTACAAACAAGAAAAAAATTGGACAAGTGAAAAGACTCAAAATAAAAGAAATACAAACTCCTTTCAAATCAGCGTTGTGAAAAATCATAAGAAGATGGTAAACAATGTCAAGAGACTTTAAATATTTCTCAATATATGAAACAACTCAATTTCATTGTAATACCCACGATCTAACGGACCAAAAACCATGAAAAGTTATTGTCTAAATGTAAAAATTAACTCCCTATTGTCTGGTCAAGTAAAAGCACAAGTTTGTTTTTAGACATTTAAAGAAGTCTATATGTGAGTATGGTAATCGAGTTTACACATTTTCATTCCACCATGTTAAAGACCGTAAGTTTTGGAACCCTCTGTATAGCTATCTCTTGGCAAACGCCGAAGCGAAAAAGACAGGAAGTAATTTTTTAAATTCTCCATTGCACGTTGTATTTAACTGCTGCTCAACCACAGGTCCCCGTGACGTCATCATATAGAATTATTCTCAGTATAATTAAATCACTTACGCGATGTATTTAAGATTTAAAAACAGAAAAGTTCACCACAACGGAAACCGAGGCCGGTTATCAGTCAAGGATAGTTGACGTAAAAGAAAGAACGGGACACACTTCCGGTGTGTTTTAAAACCATATCAAGCATAGCTTATGTTGTGGTTAACTTTTGCGTTTAGAATCTATCCTATAAAACAACAAGAACCACCAACATGATGACACATGATGTACTTTTACTTCGTAAACTTTCCTTTGTAACCGCAAAGAAATTCCTCTCGATTTCGATGTGTATATTAAAAAAAAAAGAAAAGGAGACATAAAATACGTTAATACTATTATTAATAA
Organism: Thermobia domestica; assembly: GCF_964235325.1. Taxonomy (NCBI): domain Eukaryota; kingdom Metazoa; phylum Arthropoda; class Insecta; order Zygentoma; family Lepismatidae; genus Thermobia; species Thermobia domestica. The sequence continues at coordinate 144,815,851 of NC_137471.1, read as the reverse complement.
TTACTAAAAATAGGAATACTAACAATACTAACCTATAAACCCCCCCCCTAACATTCCCCCCCTAGTTATAAACAAACGTTATGTAGTCCCCTGCAATAACATGTACTCTGGTATAGCAAATGTAACTGCATCCCTGATTATTAGATTTTGTATCTGTTATTACCATAGGCCATTAGGGCATAAGCTAACACACTAACCATAGGGTCAGTATTTTAACCATTCAGACTCCCCCCCTCTGCTAACAGAACCACTCATGGAAAAAGAAATCTAAAGTAATGGCATATAAATCTCTAGGTGCGCTAAATCGCACCAATCAGTTGTAATGTCTGGATATTGTCAGTATACGTAAAAATAATCAATGTGTCTAGCGTAATGCATACCACGCAGGATGAGAGAAACCAAATCAAAATAACAATCAAACTGAGTAGAAGTTTAGAAAAACACATGTACATACTATGATTACCCTGTATAAAACAGAGCTATATAGTAAGTTTGTAATATATTACATTTTTATTGCCTTATCCATACAAAGAGCAATAACTAATAATGTGAGATGCATTTTTGATAACAATAGAATGAGTTTAATATAAAATGCGTATAGACGCATTTATAACATTCATTAAGCATTCAGCAACTGTTTTAATCGCTAGTTGTTAATTAGTCAAGTTATTTTACATATGCGGATTAATCATTTAGTATGCAATCGCTTCTATGTTACAAATAAATATATTACCAAATATGTAATGGAGTACTCAAATACTTTAAATACATTACAGGTTATAAAATATTCACTTGATTCTGGAAAGTAGAGTATATAGCTTATGATTTATAAAGTATAACTGGTATATTGAAACAACATAAGAAATGTTGTTCACAAACTGTAAAGCACAACCCCGCAATAATTAAAAAAAAAAAAATTCAGGCAACACAATTGAGTGTCCTAGTCTATATCATTGCATGTTTTTCCCATTTGACTTATATTATAACCAATGGAAACTTCTCTTGTAATTTGTCGTCCTTCTCAGTCAAACTTTAAAAGCGCTTCACGCTATTTTTTTTGTTTGAGGATATATAATGTTAAAAATTCTTTCATTTCTAGTTGAATAAACTTAGTAGCCTGCGACAAGCACATTTAACACGTATAACTATACTTGTACTCAGTACCGTAAATACAATTGTAATTAGCAAATCATTAGATTCACAAAATCTTACTTTTCTTTATACTATTAGAAGCTGTACTCATAATCGGTTCGAAGTCATGCTTAATAATATGGTTAGGAATTGGTTTAAATAAATAAAATAAAATAAAATAAAATATATATATAATTGTGAGTTGATAACTATAAGCTAGAAGGATTCCAAGATTGTAAGGTTTCACCTTACATATTTTAATCTACTATTTTGCTAATGGAATTAAGTAACATTTAAACGTACTATAGTTAGTTATGACACATGAAATCTTACAATCCCGCTCTCTTGCAGTTTAGTCGTGCATAATCTCCAATCCCTCAAGAAAGTTTGTTGTTAGTTCCTAGCGCCTTGTGTAAGGCCAGTTCTATATTAACCCTTTAACTCCCAGCAACTTGCCTTGGACAACCGTTTTTGTAAGTGAATATAGATGTTAGAAAGATAACTTTGGACATTTTTTTTTGTTTATTTTTTTTTACCGAGGTCGGCGGATAACTGTTACACAGTTGTGCCTCGAAGTCCTAAGCCGGACTCCAAATTATGGGGCGAGACGCCCGCGCTTTTCAAATTGTGTGGTAGTAAGGAAAAGAGAGATAGGGAGGACGGAGTCAGTTGAGGTTCAGATTGAATTGGCGACCTGATGCCTCATTGACACCAATCCACACGCATGTATTAGTGGTATGACCCTAGCCTTGATTTACTCAGATCACAGAGCTGGGTCCTAAATGCAATATTTAGGGAATGCCACGAAAGCAATAAATACATGAAATCTATTAGGTAGTTAGAACTAGGTGTAAAATATAAACGGTAAAATAAATGTAAAATAGGAATTTCCATCCCGGCGTGATAGAGAAAAATCATAGAAAACCTAGAAGTCTTAACCACTAATGAGCATGCGCGTGAAGAAGTCTCTCCCATGCTCGATGAGGCTCGTGACGTCGCCTTCGAGCTACGTCAGAACTGGCAGAAATGCGTGGGACGTAACGTCTTTATAAGCGAGGCCAGCTCGCCGCTCCGGTTGATTCTGAAGACGACGATCATCGAGTGTGTGTGTGCTCCTCCGTTCCGGACGCTTAGTAGAACAACAGGTATGTGATTATTTTTCTAAGTTCCCCCTTCAACTAGAGATGAGCACTTTGAGATTTGTAGTAGCACTTCGAGAATGTTTAGTGACGGATCCCAAGCGGCACACCGACGTCGAAAAGACGTGGTTTTTTTGGTGTAAAACACCGTAAAATACACCGAACATGACGTGATTTACACGTCTTTTCCCACGTGGAAATGTCCGGGAATATGACGTGATTTTTATGACGTCTTTTACACGTCATAGAATATGACGTGATTTTTATGACGTCTTTTACACGTCATAGAAATGACGTGTAAATCACGTCTTTTTTACGTGATTTCCACGTGTAAATCACGTCTTTTTCACACCCTTCATGTGAATTGGAAGGGGGGCGTTCTCGAAATGAGGCGACGAGAAGCAAAGGGGTGTAAGCGATATTTGCAATAAAGTATGGATGTCTCAAAAATGGATTCTGCACAGCTAAATATACAAACTGGATGGTGAAGCTCGTCGCAGTCCAATAGAAAGTCTACCCATGAATGCTCTACGCCGAACTTCATTATGCAGTTTGTATATTTTGCAATGCAGAATCCATTTTAGAGACATACATACTCTATTGAAAATGTCACTTACACCCCTTTGCTTCTCGCTACCTCAAATGTCATGGAAGTCTGACAGGATTGTTCAGTTCCAAATGTCAAAACCATTAGAAATTGATGTGCATCCGCAGTTTTGATATTAGGAATTTCAATCCATGTACTACCTCGATTATTCGCCACACTTTTGAGGCTATTTACCAGCCCCTATTCAACCGTTTTGCACCAAAGTTAGGGGTTAGGCTACTAGGGCTACCTAGTTCTGGCCCTGTAAATTTTGAAATAGATCGGTTGAATAGTGGTTGAAACAAATAACCCTGAAACTGTGTCGAATAATCGAGATCCTACTATACATAGATTGAGATTCCTAATGTCAACACTGGATACACATCAATTTATGATTATTTGGACATATGAAACTGAATAATAATAATAATAATAATAATAATAATAATAATAATAATAATAGTAATAATAATAATAATAATAATATCTACTCTAAAACACACAGCTTACAACACATTTTTTAAAAAAATGATAAAAAAGAAAAAATCATACTTTTTCTATTTTAACTGCGTTTTTTTTCTTGACAGTTTTGAACTGATCTCTGGCCGCAACACTTTTCTTGGGTAAAAAAAAAGTCTACGAATAACAACTGGACAACGATTATTATAAGTAAAAACAATAATGAAAATAAATTTATCCTTGTGGCTGCTGCTTGATTTTTCACCATTGTGTTGTAATTTGCATAATAATTTACAAGCTCCTATACCAGATAAGTAAGACCACTGGGTTATTGTAATAAATAACAGATCAGGATAGACCCTAAGAACCCTAGATCTTGCCACAGCGAAATACATCACCACCCTCTCTCGGAAGCACACATTGGGGAACGTCAAAGTATTGTGGTCTATTTGATTGGTCTGTACCAAGAATTTGGAAATTTCGCTTCTCCGAATGTTCGTATTATCTATGGATTGGGGATTTCCATATCCAATTAACCACCTCTAGTGTTGTTGATTTATATTTTTTAGTATTTGGATCAGGGGCGGCTTGAATATAAGTGCTGCAGAGCTGCAGAACTACCAGCTATTTTAGTGGCATAAATGTATTTTCAATTGAGTTGAATTGTGTTTAATTTAATCAAGGTAATAGCATGTAATGATGATATTTGGTCTAACGGTGTCCTGAAATTGTACTGCTGGATATGCTACATATCGTAGTATTACTGGAAACACCTTCTGAAGCTTAATAATATTGCAAGAGCTGTGCACGGATTGCCCTATGCTTTAGCATTGAAACCAAAATCTTCACCAGCCGCACTGTATTACGTTTTCCTTGTCTCTTAGATAGGATTTACTAGAGCTGCACTCCCAGCAGCTCAGAACTCACGAATACTTCCGAAGAAGCCGAAGACGCACGACGTGATGTACATGAGACTCCCTTCTCTTGTTTTTGATAACGGTGTTCAGTGTAATTGTTGTGCGCTTTGAAAGTAATAGTATTCCATGTTCAAGTTTGTGCAAATTTTCTAAACAAACACAATTTGTGTGACAATTTTAAGGAAACCGTAAACCTTTTGCAAATTCTTCAATTACCCCAACGACAATAGCTGAGGCAGAACGTTACTTCTCTAATTTTAAAATAGTTAAAACATTTTCGGGAAGCACAATATGTCAGGAAAGAATCGATGCTTTGGCTGCCTTATCAATCGAGCGTGATTTCATATCCATCATGCCGAACGTTAATGATAGAGTAGTAGGACATTTTGTACAGCAGAAGACACGTCGGATAGACTATTTACAAACGATAAAATATTTATAATTCAGCAGTATTAATACAATTTCTACCTGTAGACATTACATGAATCCGAAATTGGTATCTGAAAACAGTGTTTCTTACGATATGGGTATGGTATTTTTAAAGTTTGTTACACGCAACGGTGGCGTATTTAGAGAGGAGCTATAAGGCTCAAGATCCCCCGAAATTCATTTAAACTTGTAGGCATCCCAAAGGAAAAATTAAGTGCTTATTCATATGCTGTGCAATGCTCCTCCCGGAACAAAATCCTAAATACGCCACTGATACCCAATAAGCGAAACAATAGTGTTTTGGTTGCGATACAGTAAAGTTGTATATATATTTGTTAATTACAATTATTATTGTCATTTACGTATAACGATTAGAGTGCTAAAAGATATGCGGTTCGTGTAGATTTTATAATTAATTACTGCAAACGGGAAATTTAATATACAAAAAAAAAAAAAAAAAAAAACACTGTGCAGAACTACCTCAGGTTATGGTATCGAGCCGCTACTGATTTGGATACTAGCCTATTGAAGAGTATATATTCGCCTTAATGTGTGTTATATTTATCTACACATTAAGAAACGAATATACAATAGCTGTCGAGGAATAATTATATACCTAATGCAACAGGAAAGAAACGGCAGCGCTTGCTCCACGAAAGGATAAATTTAAAGCCATACATTAAAAAGAAAACAGAGACGCATTGAATCGACTTGAAAAACATAAAAAAAAGCCCTCGAATGTAAGACTCACCCTTGGCGAAAAAAAAAAAGCCCTACATAACTTTTAAGAATGAGAAAAGACGAATAAACATGGTAAAAACAAAGAATGAAATGGAAAAATAAAGGAACATTGTACTTACAGTCCTAAGAAAATGAAATGAAATGAAATCTTTGAGTTTTACGTCCCACGATTATACCGGTTAGGCTAAAGGAGACGGTGATAATGAGAAATGAATGAAATGGTGGAATGAAGAAAGTGGGAGGAGACGGGAGAACCCCGAGAAAACCCACGCACACGGTGTTTGTCCACTACGTGGACAAAGTTCACTTGGCGGGGGCTGGGATCGAACCCGGAACCCCAAGCACCAGAGGTGAACGCTCTACCACTGAGCCACCGCGGCCCTTAGTACTAAGAAGAATCCACTCATTTCGTCACTGGAATTTATTCATGTGTATTTACTAGTACCTACTTCTTAATGAAATTACGGTACAACACGTGCTTCCATAAATTTTATAGCTATCCATTATTACGCTAGTATGCGCACACATACACACAAACACAACCACCCACATCCAACACACACTCCAATACACAAGAACAATGGGTTTTATTGACAGTGCAAAATTTAGGACTAAACTTTTATAACTCCAATTTAAGACACCTTTATTTGGGAGGTGAAAAATCGAAAAAGAAAGTACATCTTAAAATTAATTAATCTCTGAGGGATGAAAGCGAAAACACATAACCATTAATTTGAATTCTACATTTATTAGTTATATGTACAATGTGCACGTTTTGTCGTATAAAATAATATTCATGCTATTTGTAATGCAACAAGAAACACTGATTGTCTTTATTATTTGTAATACAAACAAGAAATATGTAGACAATGCAAATCTGTTGGTTATAATCTAAAACTTACAGAGATCTTTTAATAATATAAAATAAAAAGAATAAAATTTTTCTATAAATTTCGTATGAAGGAAAACACCTTTCATAGTTATTGAAAATACAGAAATGCAGCATCATATCAAAAAAGCCTCACGTGCTTAAGTAGGTTAAAAATGGGGACTGCGGTAAGTATCCCACTTATTATCCCATCTATTATACCAGTAGCAGTTTCTTCCATCTTTTAGTTTTCGAAAGAGATGCCTTTACATTGATTTCCAACAAAGCGAGGAGGAACAGGTCAACATGTTTCAAGCATGCCGAATCCTTTTCATCCTCAAACAACAAGGCAGATGGAAGTGAATATCTTTCTACTAACATTTTGAAGATTTGTTGCATTTGTTCATTTGAAGATCTTTATTTTTACTCACGAATGATATGTGTCTTTAAGGCTAGTTTGCACAACGTGAACTTTGCTCTTTTTTTCGCGGGAGTTAAATTCCATCGCCAGCTCTTTGGAAACCAAGCATCAGAGAAAGGTCCCTTTTCCTCCCAACGATGACAGATAGGAACACTGAAACAGAAAAAAAAATCATGAACAATCATAGTGCAATTTTTCAGGTGGGGAGAAAATTTTAAAAAATAATTACAATACGTCATGTGTAACTACAATCAATACGCAATAAAACGATTAGTTACTGCACTCGCTTGCATGAAGTCCCACTTTTAACGGCCTTCCAAACAGCGAAATTAAACTACCATTAATTTTAGTTATTCTGTAATAGCTTAACTTTTGATTTTATTGCAGCTGTTAACTCTGATTGTTCAGGAGGATCAAACAAGTTGGGGGATATAAGACTTTGTATATACAGATACATGACAAATAATTCTGAAACACTCATAGAAAGCTACATTACGTATGTGCTCACAATATAAAATGCCACTCCAAGACCAACTTTAGGATGTGAGCTAAAAGTGACGATCAAGTATATTGATACGATATTGATACAAACAAAATGATGTATAACTTATGTATTCCGAAAAGTAAAAAAATTGTGAGCAAACGCCCCCTCACTTGTTACTGGAGTATTTTTAAAAAATAAGACTTCTAGAACCAGAATTCTGTCACAAGCAGTAGGGTGAAAATCGTCACATTATTTGTTCTGAGCAGGGTTAGAAGTTGCGGCAGTTATTATTATTATTATTATTATTATTATTATTAATAAAACTTCTCTTTGGTGAAAATTATATTTTACCCCTCTGTTGAGAAAAATATTTTCGGGAGGAGTACTTTTATCCATTCAAAAAAAAAAAAAAAAAAAAAAAGCGCGATCACTATAACATGTGATACATTCCATATTAAAGCTTTGCTTATATATAAATACTCAAGTCAAATAAAATAATTGCTGAAGGAATAAAAATTAATAAACAGGGAAACCTTTAAAAATCTAAAATAATAAATAAATAAATAGAGTGTATCTGAAGAAGACAAGGGTAGTTGCTGAAACAGTTACATTTAAATAAAATTGGCGCAGCTGTGGCTCGGTGATAGAGCGTTCACCTCTGATGCTTGGGGCCAATGCTTCGATCCCAGCTCACTTCAAGCGGCTTTTCTTGGAGTTCTCCAATTTTTTCCCACATTCTTCATTCCACCATTTAATTCACTTCTCATCATCACCGACTCCCTTAGCCTCAGTGCCTGATCGTGGAACGTTAAATTGAATATTTCATTTATATAAAAGTATTGCCTTGTTCAACAATTATTTTATTTTAGTTAAGTACTAATAAAATATTACTACTTTCTTTCTTTTCTTCTTACTCGGCATTTTCTTACATAGGTATTATAAAATAACATGTCAAAAACTCACCTGTCGCAACTTTGGTATGTATGTCATCCTCCACAGTGATATTTCTAGAGCAGCTCGACGAGCAGAAAGGGGTCAGGTGGTCTGCTGTTGATCAATTCATCATTTGCAGGAGCATTGGCCACACGCTCTGGAAAGTGGGAGTACATACAAGGCTTATTTTGGCAAATAACATGTATTTACAATTAGGCTTATTACAACGACTAAATACATTTAACATGAAATGAAGCAGTTTAATTTTATGTAAACAGTAAAGTGGGTTTTTACTACATTTTGTATCAAAAAAAGAAAAAAGCTTATAGAAAAAAAAAATAAGTTGGCAGGGAAATATCAGCCATAAATTTCACATGCTTTCTGTTCTGGATATTTTCAGCGTAAAGGAAGGTGTGAAGAAGAGTCCGAAATCGTCCCAACCTCGATGCAGGAATGGCCACTTCTTAAATGGAAAGATACGCAAAATAAATATTGACAAACTTGTGGACAGATAGATTTTATGGATTATTGTCTGCCCGTTGTTAACAAGAAGCAGGGATCGGAAAATCTTTGAGTTTTACGTCCCACGATTATGCTGATTAGGCTAAAGGAGACGGTGATGATGAGTAATGGATGAAATGGTGGAATGAAGAAAGTGGGAGGGAACGGGAGAACCCCGAGAAAACCCACGCACACGGTGTTTGTCCACCACAAAGTTCACTTGGCGGGGGCTGGGATCGAACCCGGGACCCCAAGCACCAGAGGTGAACGCTCTACTACTGAGCCACCGCGGCCCCATAAGAAGCAGGGATCGGTTTTGAGAACGGAGTGAGAGCGTAAAATATCGCATCTTGAACACAAAGAACACAAATGACTACCTGCGTTTTCGAACGCGGACATTTTCTGACCAAAAACACCAAGGCAAGTAATTTCTTGCTATGTATTGCTTCATTTAAATTCTGCAACGTGAAAAAAAAAGTTTTTATCTTACATTTATAATACAAGCTTGAAAAAATCAAGAGCTCCAATTCTGGGGTAGGTTTTATTTTTTTAAAAAAAATAAAATATATCCTACTCTGGGAGGGGCAGTCGTCACCTCTGGATCCGCCCCTGTTGTGTACACCCCTTCCTTTTGGTGGCAGCAGATATGTAAGCCCCGAAGCAATGAGGTATGTTTTTTTTTTACTGATGGGGCTGCAGTGCCTCAGTGGTAGAGCGTTCACTTCTAGTGCGTGGGGTCCCTGGTTTGATCCCAGCTCGTGCCAAGTGGGCTTTGTGGTGGACAAACACCATGTGCCTGAGTTTTCTCGACACTCTCCCGTTTCCGCCCACTTTCTTCATACCACCATTTTTCACATTTCATTATCACCATCTTCCTTAGGCTCGGTGCCTTTCCTGGGGCGTGAAACTAAATATTTAATTTCATTTCTTTTTAATGATGAGGAATTGGTGTTCCAAAGAGACTTCCGTTGTTAATGTGCGCATAAACATTACGAGGATATTCCCTATGTCAAGAGCTCTCTTAAACACATCTGACTGGAACCAGCACCAGCCCCCAACCACGGTCCCTTAATAAGACATTTGGTTTCCTTTGAACCGTTTCACGATTAGCAGTGGAAATCATAATAATATAGTCATGTAGAGGATACTTAATTGAGCTGGAATATATTTTTTTGAACTTCAGTGGCAACATTGATAAGTATCCATCATCACATGCTGGCACTGGAGTAAGTACTGTAATCTAAAATGCGAAGGAGCTGTCTACTCAATTAATGAACAAAATATTCGAACAGTCAAAAACCCGTTACATTATTATGATTTCCACACCGAATTCTGTAGCACAGTTACGGTAGCCAAGTGTCTTGTGAGGGTGTGTAGGTGCAGCAGGGCGATGGTTGCAGTTTGAGAGTGCTCTCAACTCAAGGTGACCAGACGTCCCGTTTTGGCCGGGACAGTCCCTTATTTTCAACCGTTGTCCCGTTTCTTTCAGATTCTCAAACGGGACGCCTAAATGTCCCGTTTTTAAGCAAACATGACCCAGGTGTCCCGTAATTATTATTCAAAATATAAATAGCCAATGCTAATTCTATACTCTTCCGTACCAACACTTACTGGGAAGGTTCACCCGTGCGTAGAACTTCTGAATATTCAAATGAGAATTGAGTGTTCTGTGGTTCAAGTGGAAATTGAGTGGGAATTCTGAGTGTTGAAGTAGTTAAAAGTATTGTTGGGTAATACTTAAGTTAGAAACGCTGTGTTATCATTCTTACTTTGTATTTTGTAAATTGAAAACACTGCTGAGTCCCAAAATGCAATGTGGAAGTCACCCCACCCCCCGCGCCGATTCGTATGCGTCCCGTTTCTGAAAGTAAATGTTCTGGTCACCTTGTCTCAACTGGGGTAATATCCTCCCACTGATTATGCACATATACAATGGGGGCACTACTTTAGCAAACGGGTCTACCAAATATTCATCTATTTTGTGGATTTTTTCACTAGATTTAAGACAGTAGTGCTACAAAAGGTTAAACAAAACATAACTGAGTGAGCGAAGGGGTTAGAACTTCCATAGGGCTCGTTGTTTCTAACTTTGAAGTCATACACGATTGGCATTGCAACAATTGCCGAGGGTCATTTCCCAAAGAGGTTCACTCGAGCAGTCGGTTCTACCTAACAGAAAATTCATAGGTAACATACGATGTAAAACATATTTTTGTGAAGGAATAAAAGTGTGAATATCAGTAATTAATATCAGTACACAGCAAATTGAAATGAATTTTGGGCATTATTCGAGCAGACGGTTCTACCAAATTTTGACATATTTCTTACAGTTTCATATCAGGTTAGAACAACGCATTTCTTTTAGCAGAGCATGAACTAAATCAGAAGCTCCATTAGTGCTTGCAGATTGACATCAGGCCTCAGTACAAATACAGCGTGGACGTAAAGCGTAACTATTTCAGTGAATAAAACACGAACCAATTTATTTCAGCTCCCCACTAAAAAGCAGGGGTAGGAGCACAGCAATAGGGTCCGAACGGCAGCGACGGGATGAGTCCGTAGGGAGCAGGCGCGTCAGCGACGGGGAATATACGTCTAAACGAGAATAGTGGAAGACCACACTTACATATGCAATACTTTCACTGATCACTTAAAATTCATTTCAATATGCTGTACACTGACAGTAATTACTTATATTTACACTCTCATTCCTTCACGAAAAATGTTTCTTATAATATTTTACCTATAAATTTTATATTTGGTAGAACCGTCTGCTCGAGTGAAGCCGCATTTTGAGTGATAGTGAAATCATTGTAAGCGTAAGTGTGCTTTTCCATTATCCTTCCTTACGCACATAGTCCCCGTCGCTGACGTGCCTGTTCCCTACGAACGCACCCCCTCGTTGCCGCTCGGGCCCTCTTGCTGTGCTCCTGCACTGATTCCAATAGAATGCATTTGTGCTTTTTAGTGGGCACCTAGCAAAAGTTATTTCGTGTTTTATGCACTGTACTTAATATGCTACGCGTCGGGAAGGTTCTAGAACACAAGTCCCCCCCCCCATATAGGTTAACAGCTAGATTGGTTCTTTTCTGTACCAAAGTTTAACATTTAATTCACATAGTATTGTTGAGCGAGCGTCAGCGAGTGAAGGCGGGTTAGAGCCCCGCACGGCACGTTGTTTTCTGTCTTTGTTACAATTAAGTGGGAAGGGGTACCTGTGTTCTAGAACCTTGCCCCATGCGTCTACTCTATATTTATACTAACCCCCGTGAAGTCAATCTGCAAGTAGTAATGGAGCTCCTCATTTAGTGCATATTCTGCTATAGGAAATACAATGCTCTAACCTAACCTGAAAATGTAAGAAATGTATTAAAATTTAGTAGAACCGTCTGTTCCAGTAATGCCTCCAAAAGCATACACTTACTGTCATCTCGTTGTTTGCTTGTATTTATCAGTCTTTCGCCTTGGCAAATAGTACCACAATGCGTGCAGCTTTTATTATACGGATTCATAGTATAAGTAGTAGTAGTAGGAACGGGTTAGAAGCCCCGCGGAGGTTGGTTGGTCCTGTTCTCGACATGAAATAGGCAAATTAAAGACTTTTCCAATTTTTTTCGTATATTTTACAATCTACGGATCTGTATAATAAAACTGCACCACAGAATGACATACTTTCAAATGCATACTCACTCCCATATACGGTTTATTGAGAATAAAAACACATACATTATCATTTTACTACCTTCACTATTAACATTTTATATAGTATTCTACCTAAAATATTTAATTTGATACAGGCGTCTGCATATGTTAACCTAATGTAGGTATCCTCGTTCTTTCTACGGTATTTTAATACACTGTAATAAGAAACCGTAGAATACTCAATCTGCTGAATTTTACACAGAATGCACCTAGATAGGAATAGGATAGGAATTATACTTACTTGTCTTAAAGCTGACCTTTATCACAAGTGACTTCAACAAAACACATTATTTATATTCACAAACAATACCATCAAAACACGATTCCGCAAATGGCTCACGATTCCCAGCATGCACTGCTCAAACTGCAGTTACAGTACGGGGAACGTCCGCGCTTTTTAGCACCTAAAAAAGACGTCTATTTTTGGTGATGTCCGACACGTGATTCTTTGTACCATTCTGGCACGTGATAAATACGTACAATTTAGGTCATGTTTGACACGTCATTTTTGTTACCATTTTGGTACTTGATAAAGACGTTCCAAATTTTCAAAAGACGTCATTTTGAATTCGAACCCCAAAAAAAGACGTGTTTATGACGTGACTGTGCTACTTGGGATACGAAGTCCCTTCAATCTGAGACCAAATTCCCTCTTCGAGACTTAATAGTTTTCCCTTCGGGCCAATGCAAGTCGCGATGCACGAAGTTCATGTTTCACTATTTTCAATAAATCGCGGTTTAGCATAAATCCTTCTAGCACCCATTGAGTATTATAGGGGTTGTGCTCCCACTTAAGTAATGTAATAAACCTTCCAAGTTGTCATTCCAAGTAACCGATTTTGTAAAATTCATCTGTATTCTTATTTTTACTTTTTTTAATAAACAGTCAAATGTAACGGTCTCTTTGATTTAGTCAAGCTAATCCCACCTAATTAGATTCAACTCACAGTCTTCATGTGTTACCTGGGTTTCGATTTCTAGTACCAAGCTCTAACACTTTAGTGCGCTTTCTCATCATCTTCGAACCAGTAAGCCAAAGACGTTTTCGAGACCGAGGCTAAAAGAGAGTTGGACTCCGAACCAACTTTGTAATACTGGGTGGAGAGTGAAGAAGTGATCGCAATTACGATATTTCACAAAAGAAAGTGTACACAATTGCTACGCCAAACTCAGAACAACAAAACATCATATACATAACAATATATATATATATATATATATATATAAACGGCAACTTAGGGTATAGATTCTAAACGCGGGGGGACTCCGTCCCGACTTCAAAAAAATATGTAGGCGTCGCCCAGATCCTAAAAAAATACAGTGGAGAAATATAGGAAGGGGGAACAAGCGTGACGTCATGCTGCTACCTACCGTCCTCCTACCTTTTCAGATCCACTTTTACCCCTTTTTATGACTCCCAAATTAGAACATTTTAGATGGTTTAAAATTCTTGTGTTTTTGATCATAGCAACTCACCTGTAAAGAAGACACATAATTTCTCCATTAACTGTACATGAATGAAATAGGATCATCCTTAAGAATCTGAAGCTTCGACATAACACTCCATTCGTCATGTGTGTCACTGCATGAGACCACTGCGTGGTAGCGATTTGTGGTCATGCAAAGCAAAATGTGCGTACATCAGCACAATACAAAACTGAAAAAAGCTATTTATTAATACTTATTTTCATTAACGCAAACTAAACGGAAATATTACGTTGTGTCGAGCTCGAAAACCGCTAGTGAATGAGGGCTCAGAGCGCTTCAAAGAATTGATTTACACAATAATTTTGTACTCTGAGTCCAGGAAATGAACACCAATAGGCCTACATACATTTCAATTTCTTACTGGTAAATAGTTATCCGGACTTTCGGTATCCAGTTCTCAAACAAGCCAAAAAGTTCGCTATAGTAGGTTAATTCAACGACGGTATTAAAAAGAGCTGTTTCAAAGAAACAATACACAGTAATTTTTGAAAAGGCGGTAGATGAGCCTTCATAGGAATGCCTCCGTCTGTCTTTATTCGTGAAGACAATAAATCAAGCAATTTTTGTACTAGTATTACCATTTCTTCTATTTACTACATAATATTACTCAACTCTATCATACAGGGCATAGTGTTTCATTTCAGCATTCTCCCCATTAAGTTGATCACTTGTGACTATAAATATCTATATATTAAAATGCTAGGTTTATATGTTTGTGTGCAAAGAAAAGTTTATATGTTTGTCTCCAATCATTTTGACAATGAGATCTCGAAAACCACAAGTGCTAGAATCGTGCCATTTTTGCTGGTCGATTCCAAATTTTGTGTAGATTGGCCCAGTTCCAATTGAATATTTAAAAAACGTTGCCATTATTTCTTTAATACACCTTTTAGGGTACACTGGAAGTGTTGACATTTTAAAAAATAGCACATTCTATAAGTTATACACTCCAACACAACATGTTTGTATACAGTAGTTGTATATTTCTCAGGCGTTTGTTTCATGATCAATTGATAATGAAAATCGAAGAAAACTATTTCTCGAGTGATGGAGAATCTTTAATATTTAGAATGTTTTGCTAATGAACACCATATAGCACTGGCATTGTCTTAAATTGTGTATGTAATGTATTTGCTTATTACATACTGCATGCAAGAAGAAAGAAAGCACTGATCATACATGAATTAGAAATTCCAACCAGAAGTAGGCTCAGTCTTGCAAACGGTGCGAGATATTGAAAAAATATCTCCTTTGTGGTACCCCTTGCAGAATTTTATCAAGACGTCTTTAAGTTGTGTCTATAAGGGGACATGTATAGATGTTGTGAGGAATGACAAGGAGATTCATGCTCATATGAGAATGATACGCTGTGTAGAGAGTGCAGGTTAAGCTAGTCTAATTAAAATAAATCCTGGTTCTGAAAATCTATTGATAATAAGGAAGGTAATTGTTTTCGAAACAACTAGAGATTTACAGAAGAAAGAATACTGAATCGAAGGAAAAACATGTTTTTAAGCGTAACTAATAATAATAATAACAAAGTACCGTTATATCAAAAATCCCAACTCGGTTTTGATGAAAGTTCAAACTGGATTTAAGTAGAAGCTCAAAGGTAGTTCTTGATGAAAACGGAAGCCAATTTTGACTGAAAATTAAGCCGATTTGAAGATCTAAAACATATGTAGATTCTCAAGGAACCAATACCGGCTTCGGTAAACATCGCAATGGTTTTAGTAAAAACTAAAACTCAAAACTGTTCAGGAAAACAAATAAAACTATCTGTGGAAAGGAAATGGGTTCCCGAAAAAAACGAAAAATATTCTTGTCAGAAAGAGAACCAGTTTTGGAAAAACTGATACAGGTTTTGATGAAAAACTGAACCGGCTTTGAAGAAAACCGAAATCGGTTTTAGTAGAATAAGCGTACCGGTTTTCGAAGAATACAAGAACCGGTTTTGGAGAAAACCGAAACAGGTTCCGATGAAAACCGAGCCGGAAATGAAGAAAACCGGAACCGGGCTCTTAAGAAAACCGATACCGTTTTTTTAGAAAACCGAATTTGGTCTTTTGGAGAAAACCGTTTTTTAATTTTGAAAAACCGGTTTTAGTTTTCCTAAAAACCGGTTTCTGTGCCTACCACTAGTATATACTGTATGTGTGTGTCGTCTTTTTAAGCGTATGAGTAATTGTATGTTTATCTGTTTATTTATATTTTTATTTATTTATGTGTATTTATATATATTTATAATATTATTTAATTATTTATGGCAATTATTTGTTAGTTTAGATTAGTTGTGGTAAGATCGTCCTTTTGATGTGTGTGTGTAATTTACAACAGATAGGAAGCCTCGGTATAGCGAAATACGAATTTGAATACTTGAAGTTGATTGGCTGCTGCCAGGAGCCAATCAAAAGCAAGATATCTCAGCTCTTGTGTGTATATAAGACTGCACGTTTCTCATATATCTCATAGTGTCTGATGAAGCCAAAATGTTAGTTGGCGAAACTTTAACACGTATGTAATATTTTTTATGTGAATGTATTGGTTTGCTCAGCAAATATTTTGTTTGTGTTTAAGTATATACAAAGCAAAGCTTCTACTTATGGAAAATATTACATGTGTAAGGATAAAATAGTATTGTAACGCCGCTAGTGGCGCATGGAGCCGGAAGCTTCATATCGTGTGGAATGAGTTGATAGCCGGTAAATTTGCAATTAAGTTTGGGAGTGAGATGCGTTTTACTGATAAGTAATGTGTCAAATTGTTTCTCGTGTAATAGTTGTTAAAATATGAGTTTACAAGTAAGAGAACAATAGAAGAGAACAAGTAAGTACAAGAGAATGTTGAGAAACAGAAATAAAAGTCTTAGTCAAATAACTAGATACATGATCACTATGAAGTTAAATAGTTGTTTCGGGTGGAGATACATGAAAGTGCACGTACGAAGCACTGTAAGTGGCATGAAAATCGAGGTGAAGAATGTTGCGAGCTGCGTGCTAAACGTGTTTTATTATTAAAGGTTGTGAAAAAGACGAACGTTTTGAAGAGTGTGGGTGACGAATGCTAATAGTTTATGCATATAAAGAAATTGATTAGTCTTTCGAAGTCTCACCTTTTCGATTTTGAACTTAATGAGTCAATAGTGGTACTACAAGTTTCGGCCTGAATTCTTCTGGAGGAAACTGACACTTGCACTTGTAGCTGTATGTCAGACGCGGGAATTGATACCAAATGTTGCAGATTCGGACAGTTTCCATAGGAAGAGGAAAAGTGTGCACCTCTTTGTAGGATAACATGTTCATAGGTTGCACCTGTTAGTAGGATGTACTTTGTTTGTCTTGACAGCGTTTACCTGGGAGAGGAATTGGTCGTAATGAGCGGGATTGTTCAAATCGGTGTCTCTTCTTGAAAATTAAGATTTGTTTATGCAAAACGTCGTTGATAGTATCCTGTAATGTTCTCAGAATTCGAACTATGTACGTTGGTCCCTGATTGTTCCGAATACGGATGCATTTTTAAAGGTGTATCCCACTTCAGAAAGTTCAGCTTATATATCAAGTGTTATAGACTGAGGGACCCCTCGTACTACTATTGACATGGTATGTGGCTGAGGTTACTAGTGTCGGATGTTGTTCCGAGAAGATGAAGTTGCAGTTTTCCTGAACATTTCGAAACTGGATTGTCACGAATTATTTTGCGAAGTTAGCCGACTGTGATTTAATGATGAATCCATTTTTTTGTTTCTACCATTTGCGAAATATCGTTGCGTTGTCGATACTGGAGAAGTTAGAGAAATAAAACCTTCGAACTAAGGTATTTTGGATTGTAGTTTTGCTGTAGCACGCTCTAGACAGGCTGCAGAGGAGGATAAGCTGGCTGGAGTCAGAGTCGGAGCTCGAGATGCTATGTGCGTTTGTATGCTTCTTAAATGGTGGTGAACTCGTTGATGATGCTTGGTGGTTGCCACTGATTGGAGAACGAGGACTCTGGGAACTTGGTTCAGTGTATGCTCTGTCTCTTCGATTTCTCCGCATCTCGTTTATCTCCAAACGAATAAACGAAATGAAATTTTGAGTTTTACGTCCCACGGATATTCCGACTAGGCTAAGGAAGGCAGTGATGATGAGCAATGAATGAAATGTGGAATGAAGAAAGTGGAAGGAAACTGGAGAACTCCGAGGAAACCCAAGCACACGGTGTTAGTCCACCACAAAGTTAACTTAGCGAGAGCAGGGTTTGGACCCGAGACCCCATGCATCAGAGGTGAACGCTTTACAACTGAGCCACCATCGTCAATTATCATATGCGGTAAAATAACCGAACTGAAACAGTATCCAAAAAAATGTGATGGGAACAAGATAAGAGTGAAGATGATCATAATGATGATCAAAAATTATACTACTTGTGTACTCCAGCCAACTTAAGCTCGTGAAAACTCTCAATTTCTTGCAACCTGTCGCCTGTTAATGAATTAGCATCACTGTGCGCCCACATGAGTGCAATAAACAGAGTCTAGACTTGGCAGCTACGTCTCACTACATGTGCGCCAGCTGAGAAAGTGTGTAAATGCACTACGTTTTACCGGCAAACCAAAGTGGTTAGCAACCTATGAGAAGGTTACGCCCTCTCTAACGTGAGTGATGGAAAATAATTTATTTACAAAGTGTAAGTGGAGATCTGTGCTCTATCAAAATTTTACAATTATACGGTATAACAACTAACAAAAAATCAAAAAGAAAAAGAAAAATGGGCGTATGGAACTTTGATCCTTAGCATTATAATGTGAGTAAACATATCTAACACAATTTAATATAGACAGATTGATTCACATAAATACAATACAATTAGAGAAAATAAAAAAATGTGTAAAGGGATAACGAGGATGGAGAATGAGCGGAGGTGCGAAGCACAAGTTAACACATGTGTATTGTTAATCAGACAAATGAATGTGTCTTTTGCGTACGGTTATCTCTATGTGCTGATGGGAACCGGAGAAGCCAAACTGAGCAGAAAGTGATCACTGTGCAGGATATGATGGATGAAAGAGTGGAAGATGCTAATGAATAACATAATCAGATATAACCTTAAGCACCAGATTAGCCCCAATTCGTGACTTTTTTTTGAATTATTTTTAAACAACTGCAACAACAGTTTTCTTAATTGGCATGTTAGCAACTTTAAGTGAGTCACTTGTCGGTTTCCGGGGAAGATTTGGATTTCGTATTTATATGCCTAAAGGTCCTCCAAAATGTGGAATTAAAATTTTTATTCTTGTTAGTGAAACATTATACTACACAACAAATATAGAAGTGTATGTGAGGACACAACCAGAAGGCCCGTTCCAGATAGATAACAAACCTGAGGAAGTAGTGAAGAGATTGTGTCAACAGATTCATGGTTCATCTTGCAAGGAGACCTTTTTAGAATAATCGGTTTACAAGCTGCTAATTGGTTAAATCAATGGAATGAGACAGTAAGTTAACAATTGTAGGGACAATTCGTAAAAACAAGAGTGTTGCTCCCGTGTTTGTTAATGCCAAACGGAGGAAAGAATACAGTAGTGTATTTGGTTTTCATTAGAACTGCACCATTGGTTCGTATGCATCTAAGAAAAATCTGTGTTTAGTGCTGATCTCTAGTATGCACAATCACGTCAAATTAGATGAGAGTACCAGAGATAACAGGAAGCCAGATATCGTCACATTTTACAACGATATTAAAGGTGGGGTGGACATAGTAGACCAGATACCTACTGGATATGACGAAGAAAGAAACACTACACGATGGCAAATAACGTGATGTTATCACTTCTAAAATGTAGAACCGACTAATAGTAATGTTATACATTCAGCGAACACAGTAGGGTTTTTCGGATTGACTCTAGAAGATGCTTCCGTACCTTCTCATGTAGGAAAGCGAGGACGTTACATGTATAAACACAGTAAGGCCAGATATTTTGCCAAAAGTACTGTAAGTGGATTTGCCTAAGTCACGCAAAAATGATGTGTGGAGACTGCTGCAGAATTGAAACGTGAATATACCGCTATTAGGAGAAATCCTGGCTTACTTCTTTCTACTTAATAAATATTTTATTTTCAGTACCGTTATTTAAGCAATAAAAGAGTCACATAATTATCGAACTTAATTTTAACAAGAAAGGTATGGCCTCAATAAAAATGTACAGTTTTGCTTGAAGCGTATCCACTGTCTGGTGTTTGTATTTAATAATTTGAATATAATACAAATTTAAATCCTAGTTCACATCTTATCAGACAAAAATTTTTTTGGGTGCAGGAGGCAAAATGTTATCATCCATAAATTTTTTTTTTTTCACTTTACCACTATACGGTTAAGAACAATTAATCTCACGATGTAAAGTGTACTGACAGAGCGTATACCTTAGGGACAAGGAGTATGCTGATAGCGATTTGGTGTGCGGTCTAAAGTGAGGTAGTATATATTGCATGAATAAAGGGTGCTGAGTTTGGAAGCGTTTCTTGATATCGGTGAGATTTTCTTTTTCGATATATTACTGTAATATGGACAAGTTATGCATTGGTATAGCTCCAGAGTGGGACTAGGTAATCGGACAATGAAAGGTATGTGGAAAACTTTTGGTTAGAGGGTCAACAATTTTTTTTTATAGATTTTGAATAATGAAGCTATCCACACTGTAAATCTGTATGTTAAGTTTGTCAGTAACTAACCTTTGTATATACTTAGGATCGTCTACGCATAAAATAAAAAAGACGGCATTAAACCGCAGAAAAGTTAAAGTTCGAGCTTCTGCTTCGGGTAAAATATTTGTGCTATCTCTATGCTTTATAATTTCCATTGTGAACCCAGTAGTGAGGCTATGGCTAGAGTCTGCGTTTGACAGTTGGAGATGCAGTGAAATGTCGTTATCATTTATTGGTAGAGAACACTCAATTAAAATAATTTACAATATTCAACTCAGATGGCAAGAAAAGAGTGAGAGTGACTTGGACAACGTAATCCCGCGCTAGAGAAGTGTGCCAAATCAGATGTTTTATATTCTGCGTTTAATGTGGTGATGTACAGTAGAATGCTGCTAAAAAGTGCAGTGAACAGAAAACCACCTTTTAACTATACTACAAAAATGTACAAAGTGATACAAACAATTTTACAGACTGTGCAGTAAATATGGCTGTTTAGTGGTGAGGGAAACATGTTTGAGCTGCATTTCAAGGTTTGAACGTAGACTTTATCGTATTCCACACCTCTCACGTGTGAGGTTTTGATTCTGTGTGGCTCAGCACGTACGAACTTTGAATAAATTCTATTCTAGGATTTCAGCAAGGTGAGATGTTGCTACTGTGTGGATTCACATGTGTGTAGCCAATTTTGAACGTAGATTAAATGCCTAATCACACTCTTCATATGTGTGATGTTTTACTCCTGTGTGGATTAACATGTCTCTACTAAACTTCAACGTATATCAAATGACATACTACACTCAGGGCATACTAATGCTTATTAACATGTGTAGCCAGAGTTGAACTTCGATGAAACTCAAACCACACTCTTAGCAAACGTGACCTTTTTTTCCTGTATGGAATAACATGCATGTAACCAAGTTTAATCGATATTTAAATTCGCTACCACACTCGTAGCACGTGTGATATTTTGTTCCTGTGTGGATTAACATGTGTGTAGCCAAACTTGAAGGTTGATTAAATTTTTTACTTCACTCTTAGCACGTGTGTGGTTTAACATGTGTGATGCTAAACTGGAACCTCGATTAAATGCCTTAGCACACTCCTGGCATGTGTAATCTTTTTCTCCTATGTGAATTAAATAAATAAAGCCAAACTTGAAGGTAGTCTAAATGCTAACCACACGCTTGGCGCTTGTAAGTTTCCTGTGTGTGGAATAACATGTGTGCACCTAAACTCGAACGTTGATAAAATACCTTATCTCACTTTTGGAAGGTGTGAGGTTTATCTCCTGTGTGGATTAACATGTGTCTAGCCAAATTTGAACGTCGATTAATTGCCTTACCACAGTGTTGGCATGTGTATACTTTTTCTCTTGTGTGGATTAACATGTGTGTAACCAAATTTGAACGAAGAGTAAATGCCTTACCACACTTTTGGCATGTGTAAACTTTTTCTCCTGTGTGGACTAACATGTGTGTTGCCAAAGTCCAACGTTAATTAAATGCCCCACCACACTCTTAGTACATGTGAGATCTTTCTCCTGTGTGAACTAACACGTGTTTAGCCAAATTTGAACGTCGATTATATGCCTTACCACACTGTTTGCTTGTGTAAACTTTTTCTCCTGTGTGGATTAACATGTGTGTAACCAAATTTGAAGGATGAGTAAATGCCTTACCACACTTTTGGCACGTGTGAGGTTTTTCTCCTGTGTGGATTAACATGTGTCTAGCCAAATCTGAACGTTGAGTAAATGCTCTACCGCACTCTTGGCACGTATGAGGTTTTTCTCCTGTGTGGATTGACATGTGTCTAGCCAAATTTGAACGAGTACTAAATGCCTTACTACACTCTTGGCACGTGTGAGGTTTTTCTCCTGTGTGGATTGACATGTGTGTAACCAAATTTGAACGATTATTAAATGCCTTACGACAGTGTTGGCATGTGTAAACTTTTTCTCCTGTGTGGGTTAACATGTGTGCAACCAAACTTGCACGATAAGTAAATGCCTTCCCACACTTTTGGCACGTGTGAGGTTTTTCTCCTGTGTGGATTAACATGTGTGTTGCTAAAGACGAACGTTCATTAAATGCTTTACCACACTCTTGGCACGTGTGAGGTTTTTCTCCTGTGTGGATCAACATGTGTTTAGACAAATTCGAACGTCGATTATATGCCTTACCACATTGTTGGCATGTGTAAACTTTTTCACCTGTGTGGATTAACATGTGTGTAACCAAATTTGAAGGATGAGTAAATGCCTTACCACACTTTTGGCACGTGTGAGGTTTTTCTCCTGAGTGAATTAACATGTGTGTTGCTAAAGACGAACGTTGATTAAATGCTTTACCGCAATCTTGGCACGTATGAGGTTTTTCTCCTGTGTGGATTGACATGTGTCTAGCCAAATTTGAACGACTACTAAATGCCTTACTACACTCTTGGCACGTGTGAGGTTTTTCTCCTGTGTGGATTGACATGTGTCTAGCCAAACTTGAACTTTGATTAAATGCCTCACCACACTCTTGGCACATGTGAGGTTTTTCTCCTGTGTGGATTAACATGTGTCTAGCCAAAATTGAACGTACTCTTAATTTCTTTCCACATACTCCACATATGTGAGATTTTTCACCTGAATGCACTAACTCACCACTTGACATAGTTAAACTTTGACCAGAGCGTTTATCACTATTTTGGGACGTATTAAGCTTTTCACTTTCCTGTGTCACAATATTTTTTGTCAAACGAGATCGATGAAATTCTTTGCCAAACTGCGTCGAAGTATCTGTTTCCTCATAGAAATGAGAAATGGCTTCATTTAATGTAGTAAATGCATTCCCTTCTGCGTGGAAAGCAAAGATGTTATCGCACCTGTAACAAATTCAACAAACAGTGAAATGTAAATGGAGATAATGATTAAGTAGCAAGAAAACATGTAATCATTCACCATATTACATGATAAAGTTACGCTATATTACATGTTTTATTACACTAAATATTGTAGAAATATGAAACAGAGTACCATATCACTATTGTCTCAAAATAAGTTGCTGTAGTTTGTATCACTATATGAAGTTAAACTATCATTTATATCGTGGCGGATATAAGTCTATGACCAGGTATTGTCGGCTGCCTTGACACAAATGCACAGTATCAGAATTGAATCTGTCTTATCTGTAGTTTCGTGTGGAGAAAAAAACAACTTGCGATCCAAAGGTTTAAAAACAACTCAACGTATTAAAAGAAACTGTACCGAAGATCATTCACTTATACCATCATAAGAGGAACACAAAAGGCGTTTTGAAGCGAATTAAAAAATTACATACAATTTTCCAATCTGAAGCAGAGAAACTTAGAGTAACAAGATTAAAGACGAATCATTTACCCTGTTGTGATCGTGGTTCAGTGGTCTAGGGGCTTGATCAGAAATCTCGAGGTTCTTCGGTCGAATACACGTCAAGCATTTTTTTTTTTTTTTTTAACTTTAGGAATTTTGATGGAAATTGATCGGCTATAACACACGCTTCATTACATTCAAAAATTTGAATACTCGTTTGTTTCAGCACTTCAACTATCAAATTTTCAGAAATATTACTAATAATAATAACAATAATATCGAAAAATATTTTAAAATTATAAACTTATTATCGCTCAGGTAGTACCATTACAAGCAGAAACGTGATATTAGGCAAAAAAATATTCCGATTTTGTGTAATGTTGCCCATGAAACGACGAATTTCTCATCTCGATTCTAAAACAAACCAAACAAAATCGGGATGAAACATTTTAATTCGAGATGGGACAAGGTTAACTCACACTATAGTCATGCTTTGGAGATGAGAATCGAGACGAGACCAAAACTATCGTAAACATTTCTCATCTTATCTCGATTCTAGAAATAGTGTATGCCACTCTTTAAGCAGCAATTGCTCTGTAGACTGTATCTTATACATCATTTTGTTGGTTTGTATTTCAGTGCTCACTGAATTATCGTCTGTGTAAATATTTTTGTAGCAAAGCTTTTATAATTACATCTGGAAACTTCACAAGTTAGTTTATTACAAGCTTTAGTTTTCAATTATATTCAGTTGATTTTTTTACAGTTATTTTCCTAAAAACGTACAGTAGAATATATTCTACACGAAATATTTTCGGAAATCTTTCGTTTAAATTTGAGTACCTGTAGAGGTGTCTCATGACCGTACGGAACCCCTTTCCCGAAACCCCTTCGACATATTCTGTAGCTTAGCCAGCATAATCATTACTTAAAAACAAATTAAATTACGGCTCTTGTGAGTTCAGAATCCCTACTTTCTACACGAAAATTACCTCGAAACTTTCCGTTATAACATTTAACTTTCCTTTATAACATTTAGTTAGTTGTAGGGAAACCTTCCGTTATAACATGTAGCTAGTTGTAGGAACGTATCGAGAGGGTATGTGCTGTTGGTCCTGACACTTCTCTCCAATCCCGACTATTTTGTAAGTTATGGCTTACGCTACCGGTTATATTACAGGCTTTAATACAATGTGTCCTAATACGGAATTTGTTACCTATACTATTATTATTATTATTATTATTACTGAATATTTGAGACCTCAATATTACGTCCCACTGACGTAGCAAAGCTGGGATAAATGCAATAAACAAGTGACAAATCTTGGGAAAAAGACGAAAATCAATGTGAAGGTTACAATTATATTTACAAGAATCTAACAACTACCAAAAAACACGATTTCAACCACATGGCGACCGTTTTCCGGATTAAATTATAGCAATCTTCCTACAACTGCTTTTAAAATACCACTAGTTATACAGATAACGTGTTGAGTTTTCAATCTGATTAGCCTAGTGTCGACAATCAATTTCCATCAGATCCACGGCGAACACAATTAATTAAAAATAAAGCAGAGGGATAGACAAAAACAAGAAGTAAGTAATGTAGATTTTCCATGTAAGTTAAGTAAATATGTTTTGACCTTGAGAGCGACAGAGAGATTACTGTAGCTCATAAAATTTTTCTTGTTGATTTTTAATTCTATGTAGATGTGAGTGGATAGCAAACAGCTGATTCAGTATACACACATACATACATGTTTTACACTATGCACCTTCATGTGCATTTATCAATAAAAATAAATGTTTTAATACTAATACACAATAGCACGCTGAGCAAGGCTATGTGATAATAAGTAAAAACACAGTATCACGTGACAGTTTCAACACAATAACTGTGCAAACAAACAGAGAACATATAGAGAATGTTTCGAAAAGCAAGAATTAGAACGTACAGAAAAAGGAGGAAGCAGAATAATTGAACTAGTCAGAAGAAAAAAGAGAAAAGCAATAGCGAACAAAGATCAAGGGGGAGTAATATATAGAGTAGGATGCGAGGAGTGTAACAAAATTTACATAGGGGAAACAAAAAAAAAGCAAAAAAATGATTAAACAGCACCAGGATGATGTAAGATTGAAAATGGACAACAATGCGATTTACAAGCATCAGAAAGAAACAAACCATAGGATATTGTGAGAAGGAGCAGAGGTCATAGAAGTAGAGAACAGAACTTTGGTGAGAAAATGGAAGGAAGCCAGAGAGATTATGAAAGCAGGAGGCAAGGTGATGAACTGGAATGCAGGATTCTCGATAAATAAGGAATGGAAGAAGATTCTGCTTAAGAAAAGGAATAAAAAGGAAGAAGAAAGAGAAACAGAATAACAAGGAAAATACGGATAATTAGAGCAAAGGACGCATGCAGCGGAAAAAAGTAAACCTTTAATTGGACACGTGTGCAGCTAAAAAGTGAAAGCGAAAGCCAGACAAGTGTTACTTTTTAAAGAAGGGGTGTAACCTAATTAAAATTGATCTCCGGACAGTATATATAAGTGATGACCAACTCCCAGCAGCCAGGAGTGGAAATCTGATGAAGACAGAGTTATTGTGTAGAAACTGTCACGTGATACTGTTTTTCAAATATTATCACATGGCCTTGCTGAGTGTGTTATTGTGTATTAGTACAAAATGGAATCAATGCCAAATAGAATAGTAATAGAAAATATTTTATATATGGTACTAGTTTATATCTGTGTTAATTTTATATTGAACCACTTTGCAAAATGAAACCTGAGTTGTGAAAAGAAGGATTGGTTGTTAATGGTCGTAATATCAAAATTCTTCGTGTTTCATGTTTTAAGTGTTTCATTAAACTCAGACATTTATATTTTTGTACTTTGAATTAGTTGCTCTTAATTCATATCAATATGGAGGCTAGTGTTTCAGAACAATTTCAAGACAGAAGAATTAGAGAAACAATTAGAAATCATTGCTCAAAAATGGTAATGAATATTGGACCTATAGGACAAAAAATACATGAATCAGTAGGTGAAATTCAGCAGCCTGTAACAGAAACGATTTGGGAGCGTAGGAAAAAGCGAATTGAATGCCAAAGCAGAGAGCTTACGTAATAATATCAAAGTAGCCAATAACTCCTTAACCGAAGTACGCTCTGAATTAGTTAACGCGGCCAATCATGTTGATTCAGTAACTGCTGAGTTTAAAAATAGTGCAGCGGAATGAAAGAAAGGTCTCACTGTGTTCTATGAATAAAAGCGAACGGCACAGTTCGAGTGTACGCAAACCAACAAAATAAAAGAGTGCAACGCGGAAAAGAAACCGTAAATACTTTTGAATTCGCGACGGCACAAGTTGTGAAAGATATGTGCCAAATAAACCAGAAAGTCGATTACAGTCGGGAAAAGGAAATATGCGGTGTAGAGATAGCGAAAAAGAAGAATCGTTGCGCGTACCTGTAGACAATTGTTTCTAATGTAATTTTTTTGCCGGCAAGCGATACCGATGTTTCACACATGATAAGCGGTAGCGTTCAGGTTGCGCGTATCCGCCCTCTCGAAAAAGCCAGGAAGGGCTTGAGAGTTCAATTGATGATTTTGTGTGATAACGAAGTTACAGTGTTGTCGGTTTTGTGTCGCAGGCAAATGGTTTTGCGCGAATTAACAAATTCAAATTTGTCTTTGTAACAGTGTACGTCTAACGTAAGTTGCATTTTAGTGCTGCAAATCCATTTCGACTTTGAAATTGTAAGAATACCGCACCACTTTTGAAAAGTATGGCTATCGCGTTTTGGATGCGGAGTTTCAGTATCGAATTCTTATTAGGATGTTTAAGTTTTGTACTTTTTTTTCAGGTTTTCCAGTTTTGGGAACCATACTTCATAATAAAATTTTATTATTAAATTTTGCTTGAGTTTTTTATCATTCTCCTTTATGTTTATATTAACATTAACTGTCCCCATACAATCAAGCATTTAGAGACATGTTAGGCAATTAGATATAATCACGA
The DNA here is from genome assembly GCF_964235325.1 of Thermobia domestica. Taxonomy (NCBI): domain Eukaryota; kingdom Metazoa; phylum Arthropoda; class Insecta; order Zygentoma; family Lepismatidae; genus Thermobia; species Thermobia domestica. The sequence continues at coordinate 144,788,011 of NC_137471.1, read as the reverse complement.
ACATAATTAGAGAAGTACTAGTAATAACTACAATTAATCATAAAGTTAAAATTTTGGGTAATTAAAAAAATGTGCTCTTCAGATAGTGAATTTTTTCATCGGATGTTGTGATTGTATAATGAGAAAATATGCGAAATTTGTAATGTAAGATTAAGTCGCCGTCAAAATACTGTAAGTTTAACACAATTTAGTATAATATTGAAAGTAATTGACAATAACCTTGAATTTGATAAAGTTGTTCGTTGATTTGTTCGTCGTTCGATATATATATACAGTCTACTATGTAAAGTCAATGTGCATTCAATGTGGCTAATGATACCTGAAGTTAATTGACTTCAGAGAAAGCGATATTATAAGTTAAGAAGAGTTGAAAGTTAAAAGATAGTTCATCCCTTAGGGACATCCCTACTTTCCTTATAAAATTAAAGTGATGAAACCAGTGCGACGCCACGTTGGGTCCCAGCTAATGTGCAGATTCGCAATTGACTAAAATTTCAAAATTTTGTTCTAACTTTTAATGTTTTGCATAATTAGAGAAAAGTATAATAGTAATAAAATTGATGTTCGGATTTTAGATTTTGGTATAATAACTAGTTTTGATTTGGATTTATAGAAAATAATTAGAGTTTTGATTTGGATTTAGAGAAAGTAAATTAAATGTTATTCTTTTTGAAGTTCGAAAATAACTCTTGTATTCTTGTGCCGGGAATCATAAACCGGTCTCGAGAAAAAGAAAAAGGGAAGCCCGTTTACGATTCCACGGTACCCTTTACTACGATAAACACCGGATACTATGATGTATCCATAGTACGGAGTGCCTACGACAGTTAGGCAGTATATGGTAAATTTAAGGTTTATGTTATGAGAACAAATTAAGATTGCTACGTACGAGTAGGCCCTGAACAGCAATAATGTTTAATGAACAAGTTATAATTACTGTTATCTTGTGTTTCACTATTGTGACAAATGCTCTCGGATGTGACTTTATTCTCGACAAGGATAAGTGCAATTGCTTGTAAGCCACACGTAAGTATTAGCTAGCGCTCTATAAAAGGTTACATTTGTCAACCAACCAATTTGGTAGGTACGAGCGGGCCTGAAGTAATACTAATGATTAAAAAATTGATCAATTGAAATGTGGGGCTGTAGCATTAAATCTCCTACCAGGGTGTATTTCTTGTCGTCCTTTTCATTATATTTATTTTCTTAAAATGCCTCCTCAAGGCCTGAATGTTGAGAGCCCAACGGGGGTTCGGAAATTAACCCTGATTTGTCATGATTTAAATGCCGAAGGCATGCAAGTAGGGTGGTATGTAAGGTCTTAGGGTAGAAGCGATTCATTGGAATTGTCAGAAACCCTGCAAGCTTCAACTGTAAGAGATTGTCAGCACCGTTGGTTTTATGATCCAATTCATTAATCTGTATTTTTTATGAATGACTTACAACCTGTGTTGTCAACTAATTACATACAGAATGGCGCTCCGTAGGGCTTAACCGCCGTTTAACTCATTTATTTATATTAAAATGTTCAAAATGCAAGTTACGTTGTATAATATAACGAAACTGACTTAACATTGACGGAAATTCTTCTAAAATTTGGCGGTCTTTACAGTGACTGCTTTCCATACCACTACAACCACAAACCCTCCCAGTAATTAGAACTGATGCTGACCCTCAACATTAACACCAAAATAAAGTTACATGTTCTATCGTAGGGGGTAGTTGAAACTTCGTGTATACAATTCATGGTTTTACCGACGGAGGACTGAGAAAGTCTCTTCATATTTTGTGCAAAGTAATGCCCGTCGTTCAAAGTAACCCTTTGTCAAGGTAGCTAGTAACCAATGTAAGCGAAATGAAGTATCAAAATTTAGTGTGGCAAATCATAACACGGAACTATGAAAATGTTTGGGAATGAAGGGATCAATATAATTAAGAAGTTACGTCCATAATATATTGTGTTACTTTGGAACACAAATATACAAGCAAAGAAAGCATTTCAGGATGTTACCTATAAAATACTTAGGAACGTACAAGAACACATTCAACACGTAAAACATGTAAGTCATCCTAAATACAGAATGTTTCGCTAACCTTGTTTACCCACATTCTGCGTAATGCCCTAATCTGCATAGCATTATTATTTTACCGGCCATCTAGCACATGCTGGTTAGCGTTGTTTTTACAATAATTCATATATCATGTACATTCACCAAGCCCCTAAAGTGATCCCATATTGAGAAATGCAGGTCCATACCCTAAAAAAGATTCCTGGGAATGTAAAAAGTCGACTTCCTTGAAAAAATGAGTGCACCTATGAAATGGATTAATGTATGGACCTCTACAAATAATGAACATCCATTGTTGGTTAAAATATTTTTTATCTCGTATTTTACTTATGTCTTTCGAAGCCCGCCGGAAAAATGAGGCTAGACCCTTTTGAGCTAAATCCTAAATAAAATCACAAACGTCCATAGTTTTTGTTCAAATATAATACATTACAGCTTTACATTTGTAAAATTTTAGGATAATTACCATTCTCCTTATTTGTTATTTTAAATAAGTCTCTATATAAATAAAACAATATCATCGAGAACCCATATTTTAAATATGTGATACAATTAGTGAGAAATGTGTAACCAATAATAAAGTAATAATTATTTTGTCAAGATATGAACTTGATAAGAAATGCATGGATGGTATCAATCTTATTATTATTTTTATTTGGTATACAGCTAGTCTATGTGTGCCATGTCATTTCCAAATTGTAGGCTACTAACTTACGTTCATGATATCTCCCATACCTAAATATTTCTCGTGAAGTATTGCTTTTAACCAACAAAATTTCCGAAACCATGTAACCGCATTATCAATCTGAGCCAATTAGTTAATGAAAAATTGAACATTACCTTTCTGGCCGAACTGAATTTAAACTTTTAGTTGTTAATTGTTGGGACTCATTAGAATACGACGCGCAAGTCTCCTGAACTACAATTTTTCTTAGCGTTTCTATATTACTTTCAAATGCAGGATCTTTTTCTAGTGCTAATTCTGGTTTCACCCTATCAACGTTTAGTTTCACATCCAAAGAGCACATAGCTGTATCCTTGTCCACTGATACCTCTCCTTTCGTTGTAGATAATATTAACTCTTTGTTGTCATTCATTAGTTCGTATGTCCACCCTCTCCCTTCGAGCGGATCATCATGAGGTAAGTCATAAGCAATTTCTTCTTTGCACATCAATTCCAACTTAACAGACGCCTTACCAGCCATTGTGAATTGAATTATAATAAGAATTTAACACTGTTCTTATACTCCTCTTATATTTTACGTTGCCAGTATTAATGAAATGATTTACAAGTACCCTCAAAAAAGCAACTTTATATTTCCAATCTTCTTCTTCTTCATCAGCCACATTTGCTCTCACGACAATTGATTGTTTGTATAACCTGACCAACGAACGAGTGCGGGCGGCCGGTTTTGGAACTAAAATACAAACAACAGTGTTTCTAACCGGATTACTTGTAATTAATCTATTACAGTTGTTTTTGCCTTGTTCATAATAAACCACTTCACGCATATGTTCAAGTTAAGGCAAACACAATTTCAAAAGTTATGGAAGTTATTTTCAGAACATTTTAAGGGACTGCAAAAAAAAAAAAAAAAAGTACATACACCCTCCATATTAATTTGGCAATAATTTGCGAATAAACTAACCTCAGTGTTGTATATACAAAGGAACACTGAGAACTTCGTAGCATTAGAGTGTAAGGAATTCCTACTTCATCTGTTAACAAAACCTCGAAGTTCATCTTTGTGAACCAAAGTTATACTTTGGCAACTGCGCTTTCATTGTTTAAAGCAAGTTCTGTTGTGTAGTTTTGAGATAAGACGTCTTCGAAATTGCTACCAATTTGGACCATGTGATCGATCGATTGACAGTACCTTCAGTAACAAATTTGCATTGAGATCATTTTCGGATGTGCTGCAAATAATCTAACCGCCTCCGAAGGAGACTTAGATCCGCCCCTAATTAAGATGGTAGATAAAGATAACTTTCTCTGATATCTAACCTTTCATTATTTAACATGGTTTCGTAATTTAAAAATCCAGTATTTCTACCATATTTTGAAAAATTTATTAGAAAGAAATAAACCCAATGTTACATTGGGGGCGGTAGGAGAGCTATTAAAATTTAAAGTGGGAAGACTGACAGTTGATTTCTTATAGCTCCAGTGAAATTCAGAAAAAAATTAATTTCATATTAAAAAAGAAATACAAAATACATTTTCATGGTAACTCTTACATTTATTATGTTATTATAAAGTTAATGGTACTTTTGAAATTGATTAGAGTGAATAGATATGTAATTAAGTAACAAAACCACTTGCGTAAGTTTTTCAAAATATCAAGTTAGAAGAACGAAGTTTGTCTTCCACTGCCATCTCATTGCTCAAAGATACCGGCGATGAAACAATTGGCCGGAAATCATGCGGCCGCTTCTTACATCAAATCATGAAGAAGATGAGTGCCAATGTTAGGTACGTAAGTTCAGTTTTTTTTCTTTCTTTCTTTCTTTTTTTCTTTTCCTTTTCTTTTCTTTTTTTCTTTTTTAAGAATCCCAACCTCTTGGAACTATACATAGCACATTTTAGTACTTACATTTGAAATAAAAAGCTGTTTAAAGACGATTGATTGCCTTTGTCTTTGAATTTCATATGTGCACACGGGATTTGGTAAACAAGACCGTGCATCTGATATGTTTGAACTATATGCAACTTATGCTCACTGGCTAAACTCAGTCTTCTGAAGTCAATTGACAAATAATTATGTATTACAGACACAAAGACAACACTAGGTTCCCAAGTTTCAAAATTATATTGTCTATGAAAACAGATAGTAGAATTAATTCTTTTGTCACAAGAGACCTAGGGTCTGAAAGAAATTCAGAGGGAGTTCAAAGGGAATTTCTATACTCATAAATAAAAGTTGTGAATTTATTGTGTATTGAACCAATGATATTTATGCTTACATTACCCATACGCTGATGTTTTATCGATACTTTTATTTCACATTTACCAAAAGGCTGGATTACGATAATAATCCTAAAAGAAAGATGCATTGTAATCAGGTTTTACAAGGCAATCCCGAAAGACAAGCTATCCAATCCCGTAGCCCTTTAAAAATTAAGGAAAATTTCTTCTTCACTTCCTTTTTCCCCAAAGAGTTCACATTCATCGAAAAAATGAAATGAAATTTCTTTAGTTTAACATCCCATGATTATGCTCTTTATGCTAGAGGAGACAGATGATTAATGAAAGTGAAAGATTGTAAAATTAATTGTTGGGCTCTCTCAGAACCACGTACAACAAAGACACATGCGCTAGCCAATAGACCAACGGAGAGAACTTCCACAGTTCTCGAGTGGAAACGTATCGGAATTCTTTCTTGGCTACAATAATAATTTAGTTGTGAATCGATAGACCTACAGTACATTAAAACAAATACAAGTATCGCAAGCTTTAACTTGATTTAAAACAAGATATTGCGCAAGTATCTAAGCTACCAAACCAACCCATAATTAATCTTTTAGTAATTAACATCTTATTACTGAGTTTTACAGGTTTCTACTGTTTTATAATGAAATCAAATAAAACGTAATCATTTTTTTATATAATCTGCTTAATACACGGTAGAAACTCATTTGTGTGCTATCTTGTTCTTAAATTGTTAATTTCCATGCATATGCCATTATCCACAATACATCTGCATTACTGCAGGAATAACCATTACTGCATTAAATAACAACTATATAATTTATGGAGTTCCTTATTAAGCGAAACAGATAAGGCTACTTATAACATGTAAACTGCAACTTTTGAAAATCGTTGGATACACTGCAGTGACGCTCTCCGTTCCCCTGTCCCAGCGCGCTTACCAAGAAACTGATGTAAACACAACACTAGCGCCCTCCACGAAAAACCGAACTAATATCCTGGTCAGGTAATAGTAAGCATCACAAAAGTTTTGCATAGTATAATTATCACTGTATTGAACAAGAATATCGGGAATTTAGAAAGGTAATTAAACGTGTAAAATGTAAAGATTAGAATTGTTGAAAAAAAATAAAAAGTAACAAGATGTGTACAAAGTCATAAAACAGATAGAAAGTAGTAAGTATGATATAGCGAAAATACGTGAAAAAGGAAGTGTCGCAAACGGGAAAAAGTCAAATTTCAGGTTCAAGGTATTTTCCTTCCTTCTCTTTGGAAGTTTGGTGCCTGGAAAAAAAGAAAAAAAGAGAAAAATGTACTACTCTTTTTTATTTAAAGTTTTCAATTTTCTTTTTCCACCAAAATTCAAGAATTTCTTTGTTTTTTTTTCTATTTCTTTCTCACTTATTTCCCTTCCATTTACATTAGAGCCTAGCCTCCAAGCTAATTTAACCAAATTTCCTTCTTTTTTCATTTCATCGATCCATTTCCATTTTTCCCTGACTTTTAGGTTTTCTTCACATTTTAACAATAAGTGCTCTAATGTTTCATCTTCTTTAAAACACAATTGACATTTTTCGTTCATTTCTTTAAAGTTTTTCAATTTTACCCCAGTTTCAAGAATCCCTGACCTGGCTTTGAACAGCAAAATGCTTTGTAAATCATTGTTCATATAATTTATTTTCTCATAACGCCTTTTATATGTTTATATTATTTTCAAACTGCTCTTCTTGACAAGTTCTTCATAACACTTTTCCTGCGCTTTCCCTTTAATTGTTTCTTCTGTGATTTTTTGGAGAGAAGTATGGTACAATAGGAATAGGTTAGAATAAGGAGAGAATTTCGAACAGATAAACGGGGCTGAATGCCAAGTTCAACAGAAAAAGAGGTAGAGAAAAGTGAGCAGTGTAAAATGATTGGGGAAAAATGTAGAAAAAAGAAAAGAATATATGAATGTGTAAGGGGGAAAAAGTGTGTAAGTGTAGTAAATATGTATAGAAAACCCCAAACAACTCTCGTCATCACAGGACACACAAAGCACGATGCACTCGCCATAACATCCACTCTACTCGATATTTCAAGGTTACTCTCCCGGCAATTACAGATGGTACTTGCAATCAAATATACGATCAGGTTTTAATATGATACAGAATAATTGCTTATTGAAAAAATTAGTTCTTCTTCTTCTTCTTCTTCACAAATATAAAGCCCGACCTAACAAAGACAATTGGAAATTTATAATGTGTTTAAAGCCACTGTTGTATACTTGTTGAACGCATGAGCTACCACTGACTTTATATTATTATTATTATTATTATTATTATTATTATTATTATTATTATTATTATTATTATTATTATTATTATTATAAATAATAATAATAATAATGATATGCGTAACAATGAACGAAAAGTGTTTGGTGTGTTATCTTTGTACTTTTGTCTTGATATCATTATTGTTTTCCACCGTAAATTAAATTGCACTACTTACTTTTTTCGTTTATTGTATTCGTAAAATGTTAACTTTTACCAATGTCAACTCATTTAAGAGTAGTGATAGACAGTGGGAATATTTCCGGTGGAAAGGAAAATAAAAAACGGGAATATTCTTTGGTTGTTTTCTTTCATATCAATTTCCGGGAAGGAATTTATTTCCATTTATTTATTTTATTTTTCAAATTATAAGAAAGGTATGAAAAATTACTTTATTTACATTTATTATGATATACTTCTAGGTTTTTAACAATTTGGAGGTTAAAAAAAATTAAAATTCGTTGACTGTATTTTATATAACTACCCATACGATTTTTTTCTAACAAGGGACATGTTTCGGTTAGAACGCGATAACCGGCATAAAACTTGGTATACATATACAGGACTAAGTACTGAACACTGTATGGTAAGTCATTCCCGTGTAAAACTCGTTTTCCGCCGACAACGCAACCTATCCTTCGAAACACTATCAGTTAAATTCCTCGTTATAGCTGCTGAGTGATGATCAGTCTGGCGAGGCTGCTGTCATTAACCTCTTTCATGTAAGTGAATTGTTAAAAGACAAACTAAGGCGCAGATTAAGAATCAAATATCAGTTGGAGCAGAAGATGAGTCATTTGCAACACTTTGATGCAATTTAATTATCAATGAGTACGAAAAGGAATTAGAAATGACCATACACATATCGAAACTCGTCACAGATGATAAAGAAAACTGGGCCATATGCAGAGTACTTCTGGCGTATGATTAGTACCATACTAAAGCGTTCGACTTACATATGCTTCCTGCAGAAGTCGGGCGTTTAGCATAATGCTAATCATTTGTCAAAACGACTTTGCATAAGGCGGATTAAATTTCTAAATGTTATAAAGAAATTAGTTTGGGTAACTGCCAGAACACAGATACTCCAACATTTTGTCAACATTTGCTTTTAAATATGTATGTTCACAATATTTGCATGTCTTTCCTGTTTTTTTTTTTTTCAATTTTGCATGTAACGTTGCCACACAAGACCTTTCTTCCTGCCTGTTTCTCCAAACTCCATGCGTAAGTTCACATGTAAAAGAAGTTCGAGTACCTCTTCAGAAATTTGAGTCAGAGAGAGGAGACAGACTGACGTCTATTAAAAAAGGCAAAATTTGATGCAAATATCTTAGAACTGATATATATATATATATATATATATATATATATATATATATATATATATATATATATATATATATATTACTAGGGTGATATTCACCAACTCGTGTCTGACCATATTGAAGAGGCACGTTTGCTGTGGTGGGTATACGCGTGCAAGATGTCGAAAAATACTAATTTGTTAAAGGTTGCCACTACAAGCTAGTTTTGATTACAATTGGAAGCAGTGAACCGTTTCTATGGTTACAAGTGACCTATATAATTTCTCTTAATATTGCTGTTCCTTTCTAGCTTGACATGTTTCAGGTTGTAAGCCTGTAACAGCACCTCCGAAAAGAATGAAAAGCACTTCATCCTTGACAGTACGCAATTGCTCCTTCTGTGAAGATTACTTTGTACATAGTGTTTTTATTTGCTGTGTCAGTTCTTCACTATTACTTTTCAGCTATGTCGCCTGAGTGAAGTAACTATTCTGCATACTCTTTTGTTGTGACGTGACAGATTTCACCTGGAAATTTCCAAATACTGGACTCCTTCTTCATTTTAAGCATGTGTCATCTGATATCGTAAAAACGGTTTTATGCAGAGCGATCCATTCCTACGCGATTGTGACTCAAAGCTACTTGTTGGGACCACCTGCCTTAGGGTATGGGTGTGTTTCTCAAACTCTTGTTATTTTCAACATAAATCTACCATTGTCATCTCGCCTACTCCTAGGATTACACCCGAGCTCAGTTCCTCAAATTCCCTTTGCTTTAAATTGAACTAGATATAATAATAATAATAATAATAATAAAACACTTCTGGGCATATTGCAGTCGTGTGCGTGATTTTCGCTCTTAACGTCTTCATGCTATATAAGCATGCATATTATAAATTTGCACACAATAGATGCACAATACTCAAAAAAATAAGAGAGCAGAAGATAATCAGTGAACTTTCTGGTGCCACCATTTAATTTTTGTTATGGACATGCGCTAACCAAAACAAACCATTATGACAATAATTCGTGAAGAAATAAATTTATTGGTTTTTGGTGGTCTCTTACAAATATCATGAAGATTTCAGAGCACAACGGAATCAAGTCTTCAGAAAGCTGAGAAAGTGAGAAACTTGATTGCAGGTACTTTTATGTACATGGCTAGAACCAAAACTTTTTTTATTCAAAAGGTATTTACAATATCTTCATATGAATCTATAAACAATGAAAGGAACTTCAATTAAATATCTCAAACATGAGTTGCATCTAAAATTAACAAGAACCAAAGTACTTGACTCTTTTGTGCTCTCAATGCACCATATATGACATACAACAAAACTCAAAATATTTATATGAAAAATCCTACATTGATATCTATATGGACAATTCCAGAGAGTTCTGTATGTAGTTATTATATTTAGAATTTCACTCTCCTAAGAGTAGTGTGAATACAATAAAGCCGTCTAACATGTTAAAGCTGGCTAAGGCAACTGCAGGATAGAATATGCATATCATGTAATGCCTCTGAACATTTGTTTCACATTATATTTTTTTCTCATCGTCTTACTTAGCCGACGGGATAGAAGCATAGAGGAAGAATACAAAAACATGCAATACAATCAAATAAAATAATGCCATTTAAAAGGTCAAACTTCGAAGATTCAAAATAACATTTACATACATTTCGATAGACTATTTTATTTATTTCTTTTTTTATTTTACAATCCAAACATATTTCACATAAAACGTTCAATTTCTATGGCCTCATCATTATCATCACCACTACCAAGTTGTAATTAATGTACAATAATATATTTTGCTATGAAGCCAAGAGTGCAAATCTGTTACACGTTAATATTTTTTCAATGTTTTACTCTGCGACTAGTTTAAATTAATTTCAGTCTATAAAGTTAGTACAATGTAAAACTTTACAATTACTGTTTCTACTAATACACACAACTCCTTCTTAAAACACGAAGATTTACTTTTCACATTCCAAATAATCACACAGCTACATTTGTTGTCCTCTTGTGAATAATTATTTATATCTCCACTAAGCCTCTCTGTCTCTCTCGGAGTTAACGATGGGCGTGAGTGTTCTTCACGGATACTCGTGGTCACAGAGTAGAGGACACCGCATCCAATCTTGTTCCAACTTTCTTTTAAAGTACTCTTTTGGAAAACTGCTGTCACGCATGTTATTGAGATACATGCAATACTGTCCATGGTATCCATTCCGAAATTCACCACTGCCTGAAAGGAATGAAAAAGATATAATTCACATTTTGAGTACAAAAGTAATATGATACATAGAATTTCATATTTTCAAAAACTTAAGTATTAGAAAATTGAATCTACTTTGCATGACATCACTTGAGATTTATTAAGCAATGTACTTCAGGCACTCCTGGAGCCACATATCAATGTTTATTCTACTACTACATTGATCACTAGAACATGGCTATGAGGGACAGGAAAACACAGTGGTCGAGCACTTACCTCTGGTGCATAGGGTCCTTGGTTCAATCCCCGACCAAGTAAACTTGTCGTGGAGAACATCGTGTCAGTGGGTTTTCTCGGGGTACTCTCTTTTCGTCCTATAAAAAACGTTTTAGTGAGCGGTGGGCCAAGAGAAGACCTAAAATAATTTGCTGTTATGAATCTCAAGTCCTAAGATGCAACAGATGCATTTTTCACTATCAGGTAGTTCAAAAGTAGTGAGCCTTTTGCACAAAACATGGTGTCAGTATCCCCAATCTCAGATTAAATTAGTCTCAGCGAGTAAGGCTTAACATCATTCGTTAGCCGACGGTTGAAGCAAGTATATGGAAAACGTATCGAAATTCTCGCATTAAGACGTAAGATATGTCGTGAAAATATGTGTGCTTTCGGCAAAGCTGCATTACATCTTACGATTTTATGCGGTAAAGATGTAAATGCTGCGAAGGCCTGCAAAGAAATTAATGTTGTTTATGAACAAGATACGTTGAAAAACAGCAAAACACAATTCAGTCGTTTTCGTTCCAAAAATTTTGATGTCCAGAATGCAACTTGCTGTGAGCGACCAACCACAGAAATAGTGGACGATATTCTGGGAATAGTCCAGAAATATGATCGGCACTAATGGCATTACCAATGACCTAATGTCCATCATCAAATATTATTAAGTCATTTGCATAAAACTAGGTAGAAAAAAAAGCACGACACCTTAGTGGCATATGAGCTGACTCAAAGAATTATTCGTTTCTCATCATCATCGTCTCCCTTAGCTTTGGCGCATAAACGTGGGACGTTAAACTAGATATATCATTTTATTTCATTTCATTTCTTTAGAAATAAAGCTTGACTTTTCGTGCCTTTCTTTCAATATGTCTGGTTTAGAATTGGTAGAGAACATATATTAAAAAATCTAAAATAATGATTGCCAAATTCTTGTTGATATTCAACTTTTGTTGAAAAGAACTTAGGAGATGCAGAAAGAAGATATTGAAGTTATGACTTTATATAAAACAATATTTATAAATGAAGGACGGAAGATACTTCGGATACAAGCAACTTTAAGGACGAATGAAGGCAATTTCTCTTCATCACGAAATTCATTCTCAAACTCATAATTTCAGGGAAGCTCAGGCCCCATGGGTATGGGCGTGATCTGTACGATCATTGACTGTTTGCACCCAACAAGTAGTGGCATAACTAGGATTTTTTAAAAGGGGACTGAACAACCATTTTGAGGCCAAGATACCCAACACTCCAAAATTCCACTGTTTCGGTATTTTAGGAATATCCTTAATCAGGAACATAACACAATTTGCGAGCATTTGGGGCAAAAGAATTGTGGATACTATTTCAGTCTTGCACATTTTTAGCAACATAGTCATGTTTGTTTCATTCTTTATTAAATTAAAGCTATTGTTTCTCAAAATAACTCGACAAGATTCGAGACGAGACAGGGTTCTTCCAACAGAAAAAGATACATTTTTCGAGGCACCACTTTACACAACATATTTTCGAGGCGAGACAACCTCTAATCTTGTCTCGTGCGCATCCCTATTTGCACGTAATAATATTAGAATCCGGTAAAAAAAGAAAATATTAATTACCTTATAAAGTAATCAAACCTTAGTCACCTATATAAAATTTGTCCTGTGAAATAGTTCATATTTTAAGGGGGCTATTCGTATAGTAACAGAATATTAATAATCAACGATCAATTACTCTGTAAAGATGCTGAATTTTAAAATGTGTATGTACCTTCTGTTGCAGTTGGTTGCAAATTCGGTAGATTTTCTTAGTATCCTCTTTTCTAAAAGTATGTAACATAGTGAAATTTAGGTGGGCTTGTAAGAAATTGGGGAGGCTTGAACACCCCAAATTAGACCTAGTGACGCCACTGCCAACAAGCCACCAGTCACGAAAGACAAAGGGAAATATTTAATTCAATAATAATAAAAAAGTTGAACTGTGTAAATTTAGGACTATAATTGTATATGAAAATCATTATAAATACAATTATGTTTTATATTTAATTGAGCTTTTCTCCCTATCGCGGAACTTATGTCCGGCACGGAATCGAACCCGGATAACCCAAGGATCTCCGCTTTAGATAATCGCTGGTTAGAAATTTTCTCCTTCAAATAAAATGAAATGAGATATTCAGTTTAACGTCCCACGATTATGCTCCGAGGCTAAGAGAGACGATGATGATGAGAAATGAATCAAATGGAGGAATGAAGAAGGTGGGAGGGAACGGAAGAACCCCGAGAAGACCACCGCATACGGTGTTTGTCCACCACAAAGTTCACTTGGCGCTCCTTCGAATAAAGTACAGCTACAAATAAAACATTTTCTACCCTAGAAGAAAGAATCTCCTTTACATTGTTCCGTCCATTAAATGTACATATTAACAATTACTCTACTGAAACCATCCCTTCAACTAGTGGTGTGAAGTGGAAACTTTTCCGCTTAAAACTTCCCATTTCTGAAAAATTTCCATTCTAAACAAATATTCACTATTAAGTATTAACTCCACATAAAGCCATGATATTGATTGTATCCATGAATAGAAATATGACATTACAGCAAATTACAATCTTCCAACTTTCTAGGTCATATAATGAGAAAATGTATAAATATTATTGAGTACCTGGTAATAAACCTAGTATTTGATAACAAGAATTATATGATAGAACAAGAGAGTATCGTTCCACAGTATGAAACTACGGTAAACTTCCAAACTAGTAAAACTGAAAATAGTAGAAACCGGAAGTAGTTGATTTCTACCACTTACGGTTTAAATATTAGGTTGTCGAAGGAGATGGGACCTATTATTGGAACGACGAATCGTTTCCCGAAAACCGTTTCTCAATAGCTCTTACCGTTTTTTGAGTTATGACCAATATTGTTAAAACCAGAAGTGGTTCAACATAGCTTCTGGTTTAACTCGAAGATTGGTGAAAGAGATGGAACCTATTCTTGAGATGCTGAATCGATTCCCGAAAACCGCTTGTCGATAGCACTTACCGTTTTAGGTCTAGGAAAATTAATATTCTTTTGGTTGAATTTGTTTGGTTTGTGATTTAATTAGGCTTGCATGATTTTTACTCTAACCACTACCACCTGCAGAGTGAAGTACTTGTTTGTTCTAACCACTAAGACCCCTTCAAGACGTAAAATTGACACCCCGAACATGGTAAACCGAGACCGGCCGGTCATAAGAATGGCTTTCCCGAACAGGAACAAGCAAACATTGAACCTACTTATTGTTATAAGAATCGCTTGCCGGACAGAAACGTATGAGAATCGAACAAAGTCGGGTTATAAGAATGGCGCCCGAACAGGGACAGAATTCCTGCACCGATAATTGAGAGTAGTGATTTATGTTCAGTAACGTAAATATAAAAGATAAGTCTGACTCGTGTTTACAATGTTTTAGGCATACAAAATGGATGAAAGTAATGTTAAGTTAGTGTTGGACGCAACTAAAGCAAATAAAGATGAAATGCAAGTTTTACTTGTTGGACAAACTAATAATGTACGCGAATCTCTGGAAAGCAAAATAGAAGAAGTCAATGAATCTCTAGAAAGCAAAATAGAAAAAGTTTATGAATCTTTAGAAAGCAAAATAGTTGAAGTTAGTGAACAAACTAATAATGTACGCGAATTTTTAGAAAATAAAATGGTTGAAATTTCTGAAGCAAGAAGAAAAAAATTGACGATAAACTCGAGGCACAATTAAATATTAGTAAAGAAAGAATTTGGGGATAAATATGAACGAATACATAAGAACGAAAAAAATGAATCGAACGAAGCGCCAATTGAAAATTTTAGTCGTGCAGGTGCCAAAGGTGCAGGTGACAAAGGTGTCAAAACGTTGTACATGATCCAGTTGTTGTTAGCGCTTGCACTGTTAAACAAATGAGTAGTCAGCCAGTGTCAACCAAAGATAAAATTACTGTTAGCCAAACTGTTATGTCATGTAGGCATACTATTTGTTCGAAGTTTAAACAGCAGATAGATGTGTTGAACATTTAGTATTTGTCATGAAATGGAAAAATGTGCACTGATAGGTTTTGTGTGTGCAATTGTACTAATGTAAAAATACTAATTAATGGATGCTAAAAAGTGCGCTCTTTATTTATTAGTTACATTCTGAATTTAATGAAGCTTGAAAGCGTCCAGAGCACGTTACAAGCAGGTAGGTTAGCATGTATTCCAAGTAATGGCATTTATTCGTACTTCGTGAACATAGTTATGGTTCAGATAGACTATAGGCAAAACAGCAGTAACAGTTCCAACTTGTTAGTAACGAATGTACGTGTTACGAACCTCAAGCGCATAACTTTTTATTGTTTTAGTATGGTACAATAGGAATAGGTTAGAATAAGGAGAGAATTTCGAACAGATAAACGGGGCTGAAGGCCAAGTTCAACAGAAAAAGAGGTAGAGAAAAGTGAGCAGTGTAAAATGATTGGGGAAAAATGTAGAAAAAAGAAAAGAATATATGAATGTGTAAGGGGGAAAAAAGTGTGTAAGTGTAGTAAATATGTATAGAAAACCCCAAACAACTCTCGTCATCACAGGACACACAAAGCACGATGCACTCGCCATAACATCCACTCTACTCGATATTTCAAGGTTACTCTCCCGGCAATTACAGATGGTACTTGCAATCAAATATACGATCAGGTTTTAATATGATACAGAATAATTGCTTATTGAAAAAATTAGTTCTTCTTCTTCTTCTTCTTCACAAATATAAAGCCCGACCTAACAAAGACAATTGGAAATTTATAATGTGTTTAAAGCCACTGTTGTATACTTGTTGAACGCATGAGCTACCACTGACTTTATATTATTATTATTATTATTATTATTATTATTATTATTATAAATAATAATAATAATAATGATATGCGTAACAATGAACGAAAAGTGTTTGGTGTGTTATCTTTGTACTTTTGTCTTGATATCATTATTGTTTTCCACCGTAAATTAAATTGCACTACTTATTTTTTTCGTTTATTGTATTCGTAAAATGTTAACTTTTACCAATGTCAACTCATTTAAGAGTAGTGATAGACAGTGGGAATATTTCCGGTGGAAAGGAAAATAAAAAACGGGAATATTCTTTGGTTGTTTTCTTTCATATCAATTTCCGGGAAGGAATTTATTTCCATTTATTTATTTTATTTTTCAAATTATAAGAAAAGTATGAAAAATTACTTTATTTACATTTATTATGATATACTTCTAGGTTTTTAACAATTTGGAGGTTAAAAAAAATTGAAATTCGTTGACTGTATTTTATATAACTACCCATACGATTTTTTTCTAACAAGGGACATGTTTCGGTTAGAACGCGATAACCGGCATAAAACTTGGTATACATATACAGGACTAAGTACTGAACACTGTATGGTAAGTCATTCCCGTGTAAAACTCGTTTTCCGCCGACAACGCAACCTATCCTTCGAAACACTATCAGTTAAATTCCTCGTTATAGCTGCTGAGTGATGATCAGTCTGGCGAGGCTGCTGTCATTAACCTCTTTCATATAAGTGAATTGTTAAAAGAAAAACTAAGGCGCAGATTAAGAATCAAATATCAGTTGGAGCAGAAGATGAGTCATTTGCAACACTTTGATGCAATTTAATTATCAATGAGTACGAAAAGGAATTAGAAATGACCATACACATATCGAAACTCGTCACAGATGATAAAGAAAACTGGGCCATATGCAGAGTACTTCTGGCGTATGATTAGTACCATACTAAAGCGTTCGACTTACATATGCTTCCTGCAGAAGTCGGGCGTTTAGCATAATGCTAATCATTTGTCAAAACGACTTTGCATAAGGCGGATTAAATTTCTAAATGTTATAAAGAAATTAGTTTGGGTAACTGCCAGAACACAGATACTCCAACATTTTGTCAACATTTGCTTTTAAATATGTATGTTCACAATATTTGCATGTCTTTCCTGTTTTTTCTTTTCAATTTTGCATGTAACGTTGCCACACAAGACCTTTCTTCCTGCCTGTTTCTCCAAATTCCATGCGTAAGTTCACATGTAAAAGAAGTTCGAGTACCTCTTCAGAAATTTGAGTCAGAGAGAGGAGACAGACTGACGTCTATTAAAAAAGGCAAAATTTGATGCAAATATCTTAGAACTGATATATATATATATATATATATATATATATATATATATATATATATATATATATTACTAGGGTGATATTCACCAACTCGTGTCTGACCATATTGAAGAGGCACGTTTGCTGTGGTGGGTATACGCGTGCAAGATGTCGAAAAATACTAATTTGTTAAAGGTTGCCACTACAAGCTAGTTTTGATTACAATTGGAAGCAGTGAACCGTTTCTATGGTTACAAGTGACCTATATAATTTCTCTTAATATTGCTGTTCCTTTCTAGCTTGACATGTTTCAGGTTGTAAGCCTGTAACAGCACCCCCGAAAAGAATGAAAAGCACTTCATTCTTGACAGTACACAATTGCTCCTTCTGTGAAGATTACTTTGTACATAGTGTTTTTATTTGCTGTGTCAGTTCTTCACTATTACTTTTCAGCTATGTCGCCTGAGTGAAGTAACTATTCTGCATACTCTTTTGTTGTGACGTGACAGATTTCACCTGGAAATTTCCAAATACTGGACCCCTTCTTCATTTTAAGCATGTGTCATCTGATATCGTAAAAACGGTTTTATGCAGAGCGATCCATTCCTACGCGATTGTGACTCAAAGCTACTTGTTGGGACCACCTGCCTTAGGGTATGGGTGTGTTTCTCAAACTCTTGTTATTTTCAACATAAATCTACCATTGTCATCTCGCCTACTCCTAGGATTACACCCGAGCTCAGTTCCTCAAATTCCCTTTGCTTTAAATTGAACTAGTTATAATAATAATAATAATAATAATAAAACACTTCTGGGCATATTGCAGTCGTGTGCGTGATTTTCGCTCTTAACGTCTTCATGCTATATAAGCATGCATATTATAAATTTGCACACAATAGATGCACAATACTCAAAAAAATAAGAGAGCAGAAGATAATCAGTGAACTTTCTGGTGCCACCATTTAATTTTTGTTATGGACATGCGCTAACCAAAACAAACCATTATGACAATAATTCGTGAAGAAATACATTTATTGGTTTTTGGTGGTCTCTTACAAATATCATGAAGATTTCAGAGCACAACGGAATCAAGTCTTCAGAAAGCTGAGAAAGTGAGAAACTTGATTGCAGGTACTTTTATGTACATGGTTAGAACCAAAACTTTTTTTATTCAAAAGGTATTTACAATATCTTCATATGAATCTATAAACAATGAAAGGAACTTCAATTAAATATCTCAAACATGAGTTGCATCTAAAATTAACAAGAACCAAAGTACTTGACTCTTTTGTGCTCTCAATGCACCATATATGACATACAACAAAACTCAAAATATTTATATGAAAAATCCTACATTGATATCTATATGGACAATTCCAGAGAGTTCTGTATGTAGTTATTATATTTAGAATTTCACTCTCCTAAGAGTAGTGTGAATACAATAAAGCCGTCTAACATGTTAAAGCTAGCTAAGGCAACTGCAGGATAGAATATGCATATCATGTAATGCCTCTGAACATTTGTTTCACATTATATTTTTTTCTCATCGTCTTACTTAGCCGACGGGATAGAAGCATAGAGGAAGAATACAAAAACATGCAATACAATCAAATAAAATAATGCCATTTAAAAGGTCAAACTTCGAAGATTCAAAATAACATTTACATACATTTCGATAGACTATTTTATTTATTTCTTTTTTTATTTTACAATCCAAACATATTTCACATAAAACGTTCAATTTCTATGGCCTCATCATTATCATCACCACTACCAAGTTGTAATTAATGTACAATAATATATTTTGCTATGAAGCCAAGAGTGCAAATCTGTTACACGTTAATATTTTTTCAATGTTTTACTCTGCGACTAGTTTAAATTAATTTCAGTCTATAAAGTTAGTACAATGTAAAACTTTACAATTACTGTTTCTACTAATACACACAACTCCTTCTTAAAACACGAAGATTTACTTTTCACATTCCAAATAATCACACAGCTACATTTGTTGTCCTCTTGTGAATAATTATTTATATCTCCACTAAGCCTCTCTCTCTCTCTCGGAGTTAACGATGGGCGTGAGTGTTCTTCACGGATACTCGTGGTCACAGAGTAGAGGACACCGCATCCAATCTTGTTCCAACTTTCTTTTAAAGTACTCTTTTGGAAAACTGCTGTCACGCATGTTATTGAGATACATGCAATACTGTCCATGGTATCCATTCCGAAATTCACCACTGCCTGAAAGGAATGAAAAAGATATAATTCACATTTTGAGTACAAAAGTAATATGATACATAGAATTTCATATTTTCAAAAACTTAAGTATTAGAAAATTGAATCTACTTTGCATGACATCACTTGAGATTTATTAAGCAATGTACTTCAGGCACTCCTGGAGCCACATATCAATGTTTATTCTACTCCTACATTGATCACTGGAACATGGCTATGAGGGACAGGAAAACACAGTGGTCGAGCACTTACCTCTGGTGCATAGGGTCCTTGGTTCAATCCCCGACCAAGTAAACTTGTCGTGGAGAACATCGTGTCAGTGGGTTTTCTCGGGGTACTCTCTTTTCGTCCTATAAAAAACGTTTTAGTGAGCGGTGGGCCAAGAGAAGACCTAAAATAATTTGCTGTTATGAATCTCAAGTCCTAAGATGCAACAGATGCATTTTTCACTATCAGGTAGTTCAAAAGTAGTGAGCCTTTTGCACAAAACATGGTGTCAGTATCCCCAATCTCAGATTAAATTAGTCTCAGCGAGTAAGGCTTAACATCATTCGTTAGCCGACGGTTGAAGCAAGTATATGGAAAACGTATCGAAATTCTCGCATTAAGACGTAAGATATGTCGTGAAAATATGTGTGCTTTCGGCAAAGCTGCATTACATCTTACGATTTTATGCGGTAAAGATGTAAATGCTGCGAAGGCCTGCAAAGAAATTAATGTTGTTTATGAACAAGATACGTTGAAAAACAGCAAAACACAATTCAGTCGTTTTCGTTCCAAAAATTTTGATGTCCAGAATGCAACTTGCTGTGAGCGACCAACCACAGAAATAGTGGACGATATTCTGGGAATAGTCCAGAAATATGATCGGCACTAATGGCATTACCAATGACCTAATGTCCATCATCAAATATTATTAAGTCATTTGCATAAAACTAGGTAGAAAAAAAAGCACGACACCTTAGTGGCATACGACCTGACTCAAAGAATTATACACGATTAAATTTTATCTGAAAATCTTACTGAAACGTAACGAATTCGAGCCATTTTGGATACAATTGATCACAAGTGATGAAAAGCAGATAACCTACAACATCAATATACGGGAAAGATTGAAGTCGAAGAGACCAGAAGTTCTACAATCTCCGGCAAAGCTTACACATAACCACGGTAGATTAAGCTGTGCCTTTGGTGGAATTGAAAGAGTATCTTGCACCACGAACTGATGATGTCGGGCAGAACGACAGACTCGGACCTGAATTGTCGACATTTAATGCGAGTGTGCCTAGGAATTCAAATTAAACGGCTGGAACTTATCAACAGCAAGAGTGTGGTAAACCAGGCTAACATCGTTAGTGCGCTTACATACTTGACCTGTCAGAAACTGAGAGAACTCGGTTCAGAATAGATGACCATACGAGCAGAGACAACCTGCAAACTGCGTACTGTAAGCTTTCATTGGAAATCGGTAAGCTTGCATCCAGCTTGGTTGGAAAGCGTGCAAGCATACCACACACTGGATTCCAGTAACAAAGTTGCATAAGTGCAACCTTGTATTCAGTGTTCCATTCCAGCTTGACTCAAGAATTTTACGCTGGCAGCAAGCCAATAAGCTAATGAACTACCAGTGATGCTATGACGCTCTGCGAATCATCTAAAATATTGCATGCAAGTACAACAAAAAAAAGCAAATTGTATGAAAGCACGTGCTAATACAGCAAGCGTAGAAAGCCTAAAGCCACACACGCACCAAATTGCCGAAAACTGTCTTGCTACCATATAGCACGGACATGGCACTGTTAGACTATTGTTTGTTTCGATGTCTGAAAATCTCCTTGAGCAGTGTAACTTAAGATTTAAAAAGAAATCTGTTGAAACCGTGTGTCACAATTTTTGAAAAGAAACTACAGAAGGTCTCTAGCAACGGGATTATGGTGTTGCCGAAGAAATGACATAAGTCATTGACTAAACTGGTGCAAATATGTTTCATAATATTTTCTAATCACAACCCTACAAAGCCTCGATATTTTTAGACTACCTGACACTTGGAAGCAACTTCCTTTAGCTGTATACTTACTAACATGTTTTGAGTTCGGTGTCTACAGCTGCTGCGTACACATTTTGCTCAGTAATGCATACCAACTAGATTACGTTATAACCCGACTGGATTCGATTCTCGTCCGTTTCTGTTCGGCAAGCCGTCCTTAAGTAGGACCGGGTTCGGTTTACCAAGTTCAGGGTGTCAATTTTACTTCTTGAAGGGTTCTTAGTGGTTAGAACAAACAAGTACTTCACACTGCAGGTGGTGGTGGTTAGAGTAAAAACCATGCAAGCCTCCTAATTAAATCACAAATCAAAACAAATTAATTTTAAATGTTTTTTTTATACAAGTTCAAGATAATATCTTTGTTAATAACTCATTATTTTGACACAAATTGAATAACATATTTATTATATATTATATTTTCATTTTATGTAACCTATACATGACTTTCATATTATATTTATTCATATTAAATGACCTATATAGCTCGTACACCATTATATAAATCATAAAATTTCACCCTTCCTATTTTGTATATGCAAGTGTCTGACTCGTGTTATTATATCGTAAACTAAATATTTTTATTATATTACACTAAATGTATTTAATTTTCAACATTTTAAAGAAAATAAAATATAACATACAAACTAAGTATTTTTATGTGCCTATGCACTTACCCATAGATAACTTTCAAAATAACCTTCAGTGAAATATTATTTTCATTATTTAAATATTTAAAATACAGCATTTAAACGACATAATATCAACTTATTAGTTAACTTCAAATATAATGCAATAATACAGTAACATGAAAATACGAAATAAATTTTCTTATTATTATTGTTGCAAACATATTTTTATCCTATTCCTATTCTTAGTATCTCGAGCGCAATAAGAATTTTGAATTTTATTCCGAAACATTTAATAAACATGTCTTCGCAATTAACTGTGTGGTTTCTGCAACAAATGTTATTTTGATAAACACTGACTTTCCATACGCATATGATTTTTCACCGTCAATAATGATGACATAAAATTGTATACTAGCAGAAATTTTAACTTTTGACTTACCACATTGCTTTACAAAGTTGCGATTCCCACGTATTTCTTGTAATTTCGTTCACCGTATTTCTTTTCTTTCAAAATTTTATTGCAGGAAATTTTCTGCCTGATTTTGAATGAAACACTGCATTTACTTTTCTGATCGAACTGGTATTTCATTTCCCTGAATGATTACACATTGGTACTGTAACCAGATATTTCAAACATCTAGCACCAGTTCGTTTGATTAACATAGCTTTAACTTTTCTGTTACATTTGTTTTGAATTTTCGACGCTTTGCTACAACACGGTTTTTTCACCTGATTATTACATCTTTCACAGACACCATCATGATTTTTAGTGAAAAATTTCAGCATATAGTTTCCTTCCGCATTAACTTTTAACTTTTTGAACAACTTATGATACTTACTAGATACTGTTTTTTTATTTTGCTTTTCTCTTACCTTTTCTGACTGTGGTTTCTCTATAACAATTACATTGATCTTTTCGTTTGTGCTCACGACCATGATATTGTCTTTGCGCTCACCTGACTTTTCTTAAAATTCCTACAAACACATTTTGATATTCCTTCAAAAGATCGCAAAATTCTGTGCATGCTTCTTATTTTTCGTTTTAGTTTACACAACATTTGTTTTTTACAGTGCTTATGTTTACCGCACCGTGATCAATTTTTGTACTTCCTAACAAATTTATTAAAAGTGTATTCCAGCCAACCAAAACTATTTTGACAAATTTCAATTTGTTTGCGCTAAGATATATTACGAACGTTATTCTCATTATTGTTACATGTGCCTGAGCTTATTTCATCATTCATTACACAAACGTGGGTACATAAAAAACTATAAAAAGTTATGCGCTTGAAGTTCGTAACACGTACATTCGTTACTAACAAGTTGGAACTGTTACTGCTGTTTTGCCTATAGTCTATCTGAACCATAACTATGTTCACGAAGTACGAATAAATGCCATTACTTGGAATACATGCTAACCTACCTGCTTGTAACGTGCTCTGGACGCTTTCAAGCTTCATTAAATTCAGAATGTAACTAATAAATAAAGAGCGCACTTTTTAGCATCCATTAATTAGTATTTTTACATTAGTACAATTGCACACACAAAACCTATCAGTGCACATTTTTCCATTTCATGACAAATACTAAATGTTCAACACATCTATCTGCTGTTTAAACTTCGAACAAATAGTATGCCTACATGACATAACAGTTTGGCTAACAGTAATTTTATCTTTGGTTGACACTGGCTGACTACTCATTTGTTTAACAGTGCAAGCGCTAACAACAACTGGATCATGTACAACGTTTTGACACCCTTGTCACCTGCACCTTTGGCACCTGCACGACTAAAATTTTCAATTGGCGCTTCATTCGATTCATTTTTTTCGTTCTTATGTATTCGTTCATATTTATCCCCAAATTCTTTCTTTACTAATATTTAATTGTGCCTCGAGTTTATCGTCAATTTTTTTCTTCTTGCTTCAGAAATTTCAACCATTTTATTTTCTAAAAATTCGCGTACATTATTAGTTTGTTCACTAACTTAAACTATTTTGCTTTCTAAAGATTCATAAACTTTTTCTATTTTGCTTTCTAGAGATTCATTGACTTCTTCTATTTTGCTTTCTAGAGATTCGCGTACATTATTAGTTTGTCCAACAAGTAAAACTTGCATTTCATCTTTATTTGCTTTAGTTGCGTCCAACACTAACTTAACATTACTTTCATCCATTTTGTATGCCTAAAACATTGTAAACACGAGTCAGACTTATCTTTTATATTTACGTTACTGAACATAAATCACTACTCTCAATTATCGGTGCAGGAATTCTGTCCCTGTTCGGGCGCCATTCTTATAACCCGACTTTGTTCGATTCTCATACGTTTCTGTCCGGCAAGCGATTCTTATAACAATAAGTAGGTTCAATGTTTGCTTGTTCCTGTTCGGGAAAGCCATTCTTATGACCGGCCGGTCTCGGTTTACCATGTTCGGGGTGTCAATTTTACGTCTTGAAGGGGTCTTAGTGGTTAGAACAAACAAGTACTTCACTCTGCAGGTGGTAGTGGTTAGAGTAAAAATCATGCAAGCTTAATTAAATCACAAACCAAAACAAATTCAACCAAAACAATATTAATTTTCCTAGACCTAAAACGGTAAGTGCTATCGACAAGCGGTTTTCGGGAATCGATTCAGCATCTCAAGAATAGGTTCCATCTCTTTCACCAATTTTCGAGTTAAACCAGAAGCTATGTTGAACCACTTCTGGTTTTAACAATATTGGTCATAACTCAAAAAACGGTAAGAGCTATTGAGAAACGGTTTTCGGGAAACGATTCGTCGTTCCAATAATAGGTCCCATCTCCTTCGACAACCTAATATTTAAACCGTAAGTGGTAGAAATCAACTACTTCCGGTTTCTACTATTTTCAGTTTTACTAGTTTGGAAGTTTACCGTAGTTTCATACTGTGGAACGATACTCTCTTGTTCTATCATATAATTCTTGTTATCAAATACTAGGTTTATTACCAGGTACTCAATAATATTTATACATTTTCTCATTATATGACCTAGAAAGTTGGAAGATTGTAATTTGCTGTAATGTCATATTTCTATTCATGGATACAATCAATATCATGGCTTTATGTGGAGTTAATACTTAATAGTGAATATTTGTTTAGAATGGAAATTTTTCAGAAATGGGAAGTTTTAAGCGGAAAAGTTTCCACTTCACACCACTAGTTGAAGGGATGGTTTCAGTAGAGTAATTGTTAATATGTACATTTAATGGACGGAACAATGTAAAGGAGATTCTTTCTTCTAGGGTAGAAGATGTTTTATTTGTAGCTGTACTTTATTCGAAGGAGCGCCAAGTGAACTTTGTGGTGGACAAACACCGTATGCGGTGGTCTTCTCGGGGTTCTTCCGTTCCCTCCCACCTTCTTCATTCCTCCATTTGATTCATTTCTCATCATCATCGTCTCTCTTAGCCTCGGAGCATAATCGTGGGACGTTAAACTGAATATCTCATTTCATTTTATTTGAAGGAGAAAATTTCTAACCAGCGATTATCTAAAGCGGAGGTCCTTGGGTTATCCGGGTTCGATTCCGTGCCGGACATAAGTTCCGCGATAGGGAGAAAAGCTCAATTAAATATAAAACATAATTGTATTTATAATGATTTTCATATACAATTATAGTCCTAAATTTACACAGTTCAACTTTTTTATTATTATTGAATTAAATATTTCCCTTTGTCTTTCGTGACTGGTGGCTTGTTGGCAGTGGCGTCACTAGGTCTAATTTGGGGTGTTCAAGCCCCCCCAATTTCTTACAAGCCCACCTAAATTTCACTATGTTACATACTTTTAGAAAAGAGGATACTAAGGAAATCTACCGAATTTGCAACCAAATGCAACAGAAGGTACACACACATTTTAAAATTCAGCATCTTTACAGAGTAATTGATCGTTGATTATTAATATTATGTTACTATACGAATAGCCCCCTTAAAATATGAACTATTTCACAGGACAAATTTTATATAGGTGACTAAGGTTTGATTACTTTATAAGGTAATTAATATTTTCCTTTTTTACCGGATTCTAATATTATTACGTGCAAATAGGGATGCGCACGAGACAAGATTAGAGGTTGTCTCGCCTCGAAAATATGTTGTGTAAAGTGGTGCCTCGAAAAATGTATCTTTTTCTGTTGGAAGAACCCTGTCTCGTCTCGAATCTTGTCGAGTTATTTTGAGAAACAATAGCTTTAATTTAATAAAGAATGAAACAAACATGACTATGTTGCTAAAAATGTGCAAGACTGAAATAGTATCCACAATTCTTTTGCCCCAAATGCTCGCAAATTGTGTTATGTTCCTGATTAAGGATATTCCTAAAATACCGAAATAGTGGAATTTTGGAGTGTTGGGTATCTTGGCCTCAAAATGGTTGTTCAGTCCCCTTTTAAAAAATCCTAGTTATGCCACTACTTGTTGGGTGCAAACAGTCAATGATCGTACAGATCACGCCCATACCCATGGGGCCTGAGCTTCCCTGAAATTATGAGTTTGAGAATGAATTTCGTGATGAACAGAAATTGCCTTCATTCGTCCTTAAAGTTGCTTGTAATCGAAGTATCTTCCGTCCTTCATTTATAAATATGGTTTTATATAAAGTCATAACTTCAATATCTTCTTTCTGCATCTCCTAAGTTCTTTTCAACAAAAGTTGAATATCAACAAGAATTTGGCAATCATTATTTTAGATTTTTTAATATATGTTCTCTACCAATTGTAAACCAGACATATTGAAAGAAAGGCACGAAAAGTCAAGCTTTATTTCTAAAGAAATGAAATGAAATAAAATGATATATCTAGTTTAACGTCCCACGTTTATGCGCCAAAGCTAAGGGAGACGATGATGATGAGAAATGAATGAAACTGTGTAATGAACAAAGTGGGAGGGAACGGGAGAACCACGAGAAAACCCACCCAGACAGTGTTTGTTCACCACAAAGCTCACTTGGCACGAGCTGGAATCGAACCAGGGACCCTACGCACCAGAGGTGAACGCTCTACCACTGAGCCACCTCGGTCCCCTTTATTTCTAAAAAAAAAAGTGGATATTTTGTGCGCATAGCCAAGTACGTACCCACGGGGTGGGTCATTGAGTTTCGGACCCCCCTCGAAATCCGGACTTTTTTGTCAATTTAGTCTAATTTTAGGTACAATGTTTAGTATAATTTAGCCTTAAATTGTGTTTGGACCCCCCCCCGAACTGCTTTGGACTCCTCCCGAAATAAATTCTTGCGTACGTGTCTGCGCATAGCACTCAGAGCGGATTAAACCTTTTGGGACCCTGGAACCAACTATCTCAAAGGGCCCTATGTTACGAATAATTCCAGCGCATAACTTTTCTTTGCTGTCTTCCACAGTCTCATAGGCTTATCGAAACACCGAGGAGTTAGCTGTGCTCCAAGTTTACAATAATTAGTTTAATTACATTCATTATTTACAATTAAATACCTAAATACTTCTGTGTACCACATAAATGCCGAATACGAGCCAAATGGTCAACAGTCCCTGTAGAAACACTAATGGAGTAAAAGGAGAAAAATCAAATACAAATAGTAAACCTGTGCAAGGTTGCACTGTGAGAAAAGTTCCGAATTTAAATGTCTTCTATGTGAATGATGTTTGAATTTATTTGTTTATTCATCACATCAATCAGTTTATTTATCCACATCCGGCGGTGCCACGAAAGTCTGATGTTTGCAGGCACGAGCCCAAGCTGGTGGAAGAAGACTTAACTCTAGCGATACCGCAAGCCTAGCGAGCGGGAAAAAAAATTAGCATGGATCTGAAGCCTATAATGTACTAAGTTAATTAATGTATTTTTGTATTAAAGAGGTGGATTTTTGGGGACCTCCTGAGGCTGGGCTCCATTAGCTCCGCCTTTAAGCCGCTCCTGATTGCAATCCAGGTTACTTAAGTTGTCACAATACCTATAGGCCTATACACTGGGTCTATTAAAAGCAATTGTGTCTGAGTGGTTTGATTCAACAACCTATTATTATTATTATTATTATTATTATTATTATTATTATTATTATTATTATTATTATTATATACATGCTACAAAATAGATTTACTGCTATACTGACACAGACAAAAGCTAGTTTTAAACAACGAACTTGGCTTAACAACAGAGTCACGTTCAATCTTTCCCATTGGCTGTACTACTTTTATTCATTATCTTTGTAAGCGCAAACACTTCGGATGGGACGGGAAGGTACAATGTAAGGAACCTTTACCTCTGTATGTCCAATGGAATTCGTCATCAGTGTATTTTTAGTTTAGTTCTCCCTTTCAATGCCACCGGAATGAATCACCAGCTCTTCCTGTCTTCAAAGAAAGAATGAATAACCAAAAACTCTTGGGCTTCTGGAATGTTTATCGTATTTATGTTAGATTAAGTACTAGGCTAGTCGAGAAAGCGTTACTCCTCACAGCGAACACGGCCTAGGTGGCTATACGGTAATTTTAGTTTCACCAGAGTTGTAAATCATACTATGAGCCAGTCAGGGTTTCCAGGTATTTTCTTTTCATTTCCCGCGCCAGAAGTGTAGAATGAGAATGACCTGCTTCAGTTGGTTTCTTGTGAGAATATAGAACGTTATCGAAGAAGTATTGGTGTTAACTGCAGTTTCTTCTTATGTAAAGAAAAAATGACGCAGAGGGAACTAGGTACAGACAAAGTAAACGACCAAAACAGCTTACTTTATCTTAATCAAATTTGGTAAACAATTCAGTTGGTGTTAGATTGTTGCTTTTTCAATTTATTCCTACATCCATATTAATCTGTGTATCTGTATAAAAAGGATGTGTATGTATGTTAGGAATGGTATAGAGACGAGATGAAACTCAATACACTCTCGGTCTCGTCTCGAGTCGAAAAACATCGTATTGGTCTTGGTCTCGTTTCCATCAATATATGGAGCTCCTTCGTGACTAAGCGGTAAGTGTACGTGTCTTTGGCATGGTAGACCTGGATTCGATTCTACGCAGGAGGTTATGTGGTTAGGGTCCCACGTTGAGCTGTAGTTTACGTCTGATATAGCCTCGATGATATAGTCGAAAGAGACGGAACAAGAGGCATTTTTTAAGATATCCTCTGTATCGAAAACAAATATTAGACCCCAATCAATAAATTCCAACATTTACACTACTTTATACTTTACTAGCTATGCACGTGTCTTTAGAGAATGGGGTTCCGGATTCGAATCCTGTGGGTGATCATTGAAAAGTTCCAGCTCAAATAGGTTGTTTAGATACCACCTTAAACCGTAGGTTCACATCTTGTATAGCTTCGGTGCTGAAAGGACCGCTAAATTCCAAGCCACCAAGTGTAAAATTTACATCATGATATTTTTAACCAATTCTCTGGTTTAATCTTTTAATTTTTTTCTTCTCATGATTTTGGCTTATTCTGAAATTCCTAATCTCTACCAATTTTAGCACCTTATTTTCAGTTTCACAACAAAGTTGATAAAACACGAGCAGGTGCAGTTAAAATAAATAAATAAAATAAAATAAACATATCTTTCCCAGGAATATTTCTAAGCTGCATGGAAAGAAATGTCTGGAAACTGAAACATTATGTGTTTGTTTTACAAAAATTAAGTTTCGAAATAATTTGGCAACGTAGTTTTTCGTTCATTTAAAAGACTGGAAAGAGAATAAGATGTATTGAATCCCAATTTAAAATTATGGCCTTTGCTATTTAAAACATTTTCGATATGCCTAAGTACCAAACTATTAGAGGTGGCATTTTCCGCCTTTCTCTTGTGCACGCATCTATGGCTTAGACCATCTACGGACAATTGTTCCATCATCTAAAATATCCACCCCATGAAATGCCGCATAGCCGGCCCTGGCCCATATATTGGAAGTTGGCACAACTGTAACAAAGTATTTATTATTATTATTATTATTATTATTATTATTATTATTATTATTACTATTATTATTATTTTATATGAATGTCTTTGGAGAGACGAAATTATGTGACACGAATCATTACATGTAGAGCTTTAAGATAGTGATGGGCAGTGGGAATATTCCCGGTGGGAAGGAATTTAAAAAATGGGAATATTCCCGGGTTTTTTCCCTGGCCTATAAATTCACGGGAAGGAATTTATTTCCATTTCTTTACTTTATCTTCCAAATTAAAAGAACCATATGACTAATTACTTTATTTTAATATATTATGATTTACTTCTAGGTTTTAAAGAATTTGGAGGTTAAAAAATTAAAAATTATTTGACGGTACTTTATATAACTAATAATATGATTTTTTAAGTTCCATTTCCATTTGCACTAAAAAGTAAGGTAATTGTTTAGTATTGGGGGGCCAAAACTAGAAAAAAGTAGGATGATTTACGGAAGAAATGAGTTGATAGTGATGTTCAAGTAGTCAAGAAAGTATCGAACACATTTTTTCAGGGCAATAGGGGATTTATACAAAACGGAAAGGTAAGTGGAAGTGATTTATGAAAGAAAAGAAAGTGAATTGTTGGTAACGACCCAAGTAGCACAGTCACGTCATAAACACGTCTTTTTTTGGGGTTCGAATTCAAAATGACGTCTTTTGAAAATTTGGAACGTCTTTATCACGTACCAAAATGGTAACAAAAATGACGTGTCAAACATGACCTAAATTGTACGTGTTTATCACGTGCCAGAATGGTACAAAGAATCACGTGTCGGACATCACCAAAAATAGACGTCTTTTTTAGGTGCTAAAAAGCGCGGACGTTCCCCGTACTGTAACTGCAGTTTGAGCAGTGCATGCTGGGAATCGTGAGCCATTTGCGGAATCGTGTTTTGATGGTATTGTTTGTGAATATAAATAATGTGTTTTGTTAAAGTCACCTGTGATAAAGGTCAGCTTTAAGACAAGTAAGTATAATTCCTATCCTATTCCTATCTAGGTGTATTCTGTGTAAAATTCAGCAGATTGAGTATTCTACGGTTTCTTATTACAGTGTATTAAAATACCGTAGAAAGAACGAAGATACCTACATTAGGTTAACATTTGCAGACGCCTGTATCAAATTAAATATTTTAGGTAGAATACTATATAAAATGTTAATAGTGAAGGTAGTAAAATGATAATGTATGTGTTTTTATTCTCAATAAACCGTATATGGGAGTGAGTATGCATGGGAAAGTATGTCATTCTGTGGTGCAGTTTTATTATACAGATCCGTAGATTGTAAAATATACGAAAAAAATTGGACAAGTCTTTAATTTGCCTATTTCATGTCGAGAACAGGACCAACCAACCTCCGCGGGGCTTCTAACCCGTTCCTACTACTACTACTTATACTATGAATCCGTATAATAAAAGCTGCACGCATTGTGGTACTATTTGCCAAGGCGAAAGACTGATAAATACAAGCAAACAACGAGATGACAGTAAGTGTATGCTTTTGGAGGCATTACTGGAACAGACGGTTCTACTAAATTTTAATACATTTCTTACATTTTCAGGTTAGGTTAGAGCATTGTATTTCCTATAGCAGAATATGCACTAAATGAGGAGCTCCATTACTACTTGCAGATTGACTTCACGGGGGTTAGTGTAAATATAGAGTAGACGCATGGGGCAAGGTTCTAGAACACAGGTACCGTACCCCTTCCCACTTAATTGTAACAAAGACAGAAAACAACGTGCCGTGCGGGGCTCTAACCCGCCTTCACTCGCTGACGCTCGCTCAACAATACTATGTGTTCTAGAACCTTCCCGACGCGTAGCATATTAAGTACAGTGCATAAAACACGAAATAACTTTTGCTAGGTGCCCACTAAAAAGCACAAATGCATTCTATTGGAATCAGTGCAGAAGCACAGCAAGAGGGCCCGAGCGGCAACGAGGGGATGCGTTCGTAGGGAACAGGCACGTCAGCGACGGGGACTATGCGCGTAAAGAAGGATAATGGAAAAGCACACTTACGCTTACAATGTTTTCACTATCACTCAAAATGCGGCTTCACTCGAGCAGATGGTTCTACCAAATATAAAATTTATAGGTAAAATATTATAAGAAACATTTTTCGTGAAGGAATGAGAGTGTGAATATAAGTAATTACTGTCAGTGTACAGCATATTGAAATGAATTTTAAGTGATCAGTGAAAGTATTGCATATGTAAGTGTGGTCTTCCACTATTCTCGTTTAGACGTATATTCCCCGTCGCTGACGCGCCTGCTCCCTACGGACGCATCCCGTCGCTGCCGTTCGGATCCTGTTGCTGTGCTCCTACCCCTGCTTTTTAGTGGGGAGCTGAAATAAATTGGTTCGTGTTTTATTCACTGAAATTGTTACGCTTTACGTCCACGCTGTATTTGTACTGAGGCCTGAAGTCAATCTGCAAGCACTAATGGAGCTTCTGATTTAGTTCATGCTCTGCTAAAAGAAATGCATTGTTCTAACCTGATATGAAACTGTAAGAAATATGTCAAAATTTGGTAGAACCGTCTGCTCGAATAATGCCCAAAATTCATTTCAATTTGCTGTGTACTGACATTAATTACTGACATTCACACTTTTATTCCTTCACAAAAATATGTTTCACATCGTATGTTACCTATGAATTTTCTGTTAGGTAGAACCGACTGCTCGAGTGAACCTCTTTGGGAAATGACCCTCGGCAATTGTTGCAATGCCAATCGTGTATGACTTCAAAGTTAGAAACAACGAGCCCTATGGAAGTTCTAACCCCTTCGCTCACTCAGTTCTGTTTTGTTTAACCTTTTGTAGCACTACTGTCTTAAATCTAGTGAAAAAAATCCACAAAATAGATGAATATTTGGTAGACCCGTTTGTTAAAGTAGTGCCCCCATTGTATATGTGCATAATCAGTGGGAGGATATTACCCCAGTTGAGACAAGGTGACCAGAACTTTTACTTTCAGAAACGGGACGCATACGAATCGGCGACGGGGGGTGGGGTGACTTCCACATTGCATTTTGGGACTCAGCAGTGTTTTCAATTTACAAAATACAAAGTAAGAATGATAACACAGCGTTTCTAACTTAAGTATTACCCAACAATACTTTTAACTACTTCAACACTCAGAATTCCCACTCAATTTCCACTTGAACCACAGAACACTCAATTCTCATTTGAATATTCAGAAGTTCTAGGCACGGGTGAACCTTCCCAGTAAGTGTTGGTACGGAAGAGTGTAGAATTAGCATTGGCTATTTATATTTTGAATAATAATTACGGGACACCTGGGTCATGTTTGCTTAAAAACGGGACATTTAGGCTTCCTGTTTGAGAATCTGAAAGTAACGGGACAACGGTTGAAAATAAGGGACTGTCCCGGCCAAAACGGGACGTCTGGTCACCTTGAGTTGAGAGCACTCTCAAACTGCAACCATCGCCCTACTGCACCTACACACCCTCACAAGACACTTGGCTACCGTAACTGTGCTACAGAATTCGGTGTGGAAATCATAATAATGTAACGGGTTTTTGACTGTTCGAATATTTTGTTCATTAATTGAGTAGACAGCTCCCTCGCATTTTAGATTACAGTACTTACTCCAGTGCCAGCATGTGATGATGGATACTTATCAATGTTGCCACTGAAGTTCAAAAAATATATTCCAGCTCAATTAAGTATCCTCTACATGACTATATTATTATGATTTCCACTGCTAATCGTGAAACGATTCAAAGGAAACCAAATGTCTTATTAAGGGACCGTGATTGGGGGCTGGTGCTGGTTCCAGTCAGATGTGTTTAAGAGAGCTCTTGACATAGGGAATATCCTCCTAATGTTTATGCGCACATTAACAACGGAAGTCTCTTTGGGTCAAAAACCTGCTTTCAGGTGGAACACCAATTCCTCATCATTAAAAAGAAATGAAATTAAATATTTAGTTTCACGTCCCAGGAAAGGCACCGAGCCTAAGGAAGATGGTGATAATGAAATGTGAAAAATGGTGGTATGAAGAAAGTGGGCGGAAACGGGAGAGTGTCGAGAAAACTCAGGCACATGGTGTTTGTCCACCACAAAGCCCACTTGGCACGAGCTGGGATCAAACCAGGGACCCCACGCACTAGAATTGAACGCTCTACCACTGAGGCACTGCAGCCCCATCAGTAAAAAAAAAAAATACCTCATTGCTTCGGGGCTTACATATCTGCTGCCACCAAAAGGAAGGTGTGTACACAACAGGGGCGGATCCAGAGGTGACGACTGCCCCTCCCAGAGTAGGATATTTTTTATTTTTTTAAAAAAATAAAACCTACCCCAGAATTGGAGCTCTTGATTTTTTCAAGCTTATATTATAATGTAAGATAAAAACTTTTTTTTTTCACGTTGCAGAATTTAAATGAAGCAATACATAGCAAGAAATTACTTGCCTTGGTGTTTTTGGTCAGAAAATGTCCGCGTTCGAAAACGCAGGTAGTCATTTGTGTTCTTTGTGTTCAAGATGCGATATTTTACGCTCTCACTCCGTTCTCAAAACCGATCCCTGCTTCTTATGGGGCCGCGGTGGCTCAGTAGTAGAGCGTTCACCTCTGGTGCTTGGGGTCCCGGGTTCGATCCCAGCCCCCGCCAAGTGAACTTTGTGGTGGACAAACACCGTGTGCGTGGGTTTTCTTGGGGTTCTCCCGTTCCCTCCCACTTTCTTCATTCCACCATTTCATCCATTACTCATCATCACCGTCTCCTTTAGCCTAACCGGTATAAGCGTGGGACGTAAAACTCAAAGATTTTCCGATCCCTGCTTCTTGTTAACAACGGGCAGACAATAATCCATAAAATCTATCTGTCCACAAGTTTGTCAATATTTATTTTGCGTATCTTTCCATTTAAGAAGTGGCCATTCCTGCATCGAGGTTGGGACGATTTCGGACTCTTCTTCACACCTTCCTTTACGCTGAAAATATCCAGAACAGAAAGCATGTGAAATTTATGGCTGATATTTTCCTGCCAACTCATTTTTCTTTCTATAAGCTCTGTTTTTTTTTTTGTTTTTTTTAATACAAAATGTAGTAAAAACCCACTTTACTGTTTACATAAAATTAAACTGCTTCATTTCATGTTAAATGTATTTAGTCGTTGTAATAAGCCTAGGTGTAAATACATGTTATTTGCCAAAATAAGCCTTGTATGTACTCCCACTTTCCAGAGCGTGTGGCCAATGCTCCTGCAAATGATGAATTGATCAACAGCAGACCACCTGACCCCTTTCTGCTCGTCGAGCTGCTCTAGAAATATCACTGTGGAGGATGACATACATACCAAAGTTGCGACAGGTGAGTTTTTGACATGTTATTTTATAATACCCATGTAAGAAAATGCCGAGTAAGAAGAAAAGAAAGAAAGTAGTAATATTTTATTAGTACTTAACTAAAATAAAATAATTGTTGAACAAGGCAATACTTTTATATAAATGAAATATTCAATTTAACGTTCTACGATTAGGCACTGAGGCTAAGGGAGTCGGTGATGATGAGAAGTGAATTAAATGGTGGAATGAAGAATGTGGGAAAAAATTGGAGAACTCCAAGAAAAGCCGCTTGAAGTGAGCTGGGATCGAATCATTGGCCCCAAGCACCAGAGGTGAACGCTCTATCACCGAGCCACAGCTGCGCCAATTTTATTTAAATGTAACTGTTTCAGCAACTACCCTTGTCTTCTTCAGATACACTCTATTTATTTATTTATTTATTTATTTATTTATTACTTTAGATTTTTAAAGGTTTCCCTGTTTATTAATTTTTATTCCTTCAGCAATTATTTTATTTGACTTGAGTATTTATATATAAGCAAAGCTTTAATATGGAATGTATCACATGTTATAGTGTTCGCGCTTTTTTTTTTTTTTTTTTTTTGAATGGATAAAAGTACTCCTCCCGAAAATATTTTTCTCAACAGAGGGGTAAAATATAATTTTCACCAAAGAGGAGTTTTATTATTATTATTATTATTATTATTATTATTAATAATAATAATAATAATAATAATAATAATAATAATAATAATAATAATAACTGCCGCAACTTCTAACCCTGCTCAGAACAAATAATGTGACGATTTTCACCCTACTACTTGTGACAGAATTCTGGTTCTAGAAGTCTTATTTTTTAAAAATACTCCAGTAACAAGTGAGGGGGCGTTTGCTCACAATTTTTTTACTTTTCGGAATACATAAGTTATACACCATTTTGTTTGTATCAATATCGTATCAATATACTTGATCGTCACTTTTAGCTCACATCCTAAAGTTGGTCTTGGAGTGGCATTTTATATTGTGAGCACATACGTAATGTAGCCTTCTATGAGTGTTTCAGAATTATTTGTCATGTATCTGTATATACAAAGTCTTATATCCCCCAACTTGTTTGATCCTTCTGAACAATCAGAGTTAACAGCTGCAATAAAATCAAAAGTTAAGCTATTACAGAATAACTAAAATTAATGGTAGTTTAATTTCGCTGTTTGGAAGGCCGTTAAAAGTGAGACTTCATGCAAGCGAGTGCAGTAACTAATCGTTTTATTGCGTATTGATTGTAGTTACACATGACGTATTGTAATTATTTTTTAAAATTTTCTCCCCACCTGAAAATTTGCACTATGATTGTTCATGATTTTTTTTTTTTTCTGTTTCAGTGTTCCTATCTGTCATCGTTGGGAGGAAAAGGGACCTTTCTCTGATGCTTGGTTTCCAAAGAGCTGGCGATGGAATTTAACTCCCGCGGAAAAAAGAGCAAAGTTCACGTTGTGCAAACTAGCCTTAAAGACACTTATCATTCGTGAGTAAAAATAAAGATCTTCAAATGAACAAATGCCACAAATCTTCAAAATATTAGTAGAAAGATATTCACTTCCATCTGCCTTGTTGTTTGAGGATGAAAAGGATTCGGCATGCTTGAAACATGTTGACCTGTTCCTCCTCGCTTTGTTGGAAATCAATGTAAAGGCATCTCTTTCGAAAACTAAAAGATGGAAGAAACTGCTACTGGTATAATAGATGGGATAATAAGTGGGATACTTACCGCAGTCCCCATTTTTAACCTACTTAAGCACGTGAGGCTTTTTTGATATGATGCTGCATTTCTGTACTTTCAATAACTATGAAAGGTGTTTTCCTTCATACGAAATTTATAGAAAAATTTGATTCTTTTTATTTTATATTATTAAAAGATCTCTGTAAGTTTTAGATTATAACCAACAGATTTGCATTGTCTACATATTTCTTGTTTATATTACAAATAATAAAGACAATCAGTGTTTCTTGTTGCATTACAAATAGCATGAATATTATTTTATACGACAAAACGTGCACATTGTACATATAACTAATAAATGTAGAATTCAAATTAATGGTTATGTGTTTTCGCTTTCATCCCTCAGAGGTTAATTAATTTTAAGATGTACTTTCTTTTTCGATTTTTCACCTCCAAAATAAAGGTGTCTTAAATTGGAGTTATAAAAGTTTAGTCCTAAATTTTGCACTGTCAATAAAACCCATTGTTCTTGTGTATGTGAGTGTGTGTTGGATGTGGGTGGTTGTGTTTGTGTGTATGTGTGCGCATTCTAGCATAATAATGGATAGCTATAAAATTTATGGAAGCACGTGTTGTACCGTAATTTCATTAAGAAGAAGGTACTAGTAAATACACATGAATAAATTCCAGTGACGAAATGAGTGGATTCTTCTTAGTACTAAGGGCCGCGGTTGCTCAGTAGTAGAGCGTTCACCTCTGGTGCTTGGGGTTCCGGGTTCGATCCCAGCCCCCGCCAAGTGAACTTTGTCCACGTAGTGGTCAAACACCGTGTGCGTGGGTTTTCTCGGGGTTCTCCCGTTTCCTCCCACTTTCTTCATTCCACCATTTCATTCATTTCTCATTATCACCGTCTCCTTTAGCCTAACCGGTATAAGCGTGGGACGTAAAACTCAAAGATTTCATTTCATTTCATTTTCTTAGGACTGTAAGTACAATGTTCCTTTATTTTTCCATTTCATTCTTTGTTTTTACCATGTTTATTCGTCTTTTCTCATTCTTAAAAGTTATGTAGGGCTTTTTTTTTTTTTTCGCCAAGGGTGAGTCTTACATTCGAGGGCTTTTTTTTATGTTTTTCAAGTCGATTCAATGCGTCTCGGTTTTCTTTTTAATGTATGGCTTTAAATTTATCCTTTCGTGGAGCAAGCGCTGCCGTTTCTTTCCTGTTGCATTAGGTATATAATTATTCCTCGACAGCTATTGTATATTCGTTTCTTAATGTGTAGATAAATATACCACACATTAAGGCGAATATATACTCTTCAATAGGCTAGTATCCAAATACTAAAAAAATATAAATCAACAACACTAGAGGTGGTTAATTGGATATGGAAATTCCCAATCCATAGATAATACGAACATTCGGAGAAGCGAAATTTCCAAATTCTTGGTACAGACCAATCAAATAGACCACAATACTTTGACGTTCCCCAATGTGTGCTTCCGAGAGAGGGTGGTGATGTATTTCGCTGTGGCAAGATCTAGGGTTCTTAGGGTCTATCCTGATCTGTTATTTATTACAATAACCCAGTGGTCTTACTTATCTGGTATAGGAGCTTGTAAATTATTATGCAAATTACAACACAATGGTGAAAAATCAAGCAGCAGCCACAAGGATAAATTTATTTTCATTATTGTTTTTACTTATAATAATCGTTGTCCAGTTGTTATTCGTAGACTTTTTTTTTACCCAAGAAAAGTGTTGCGGCCAGAGATCAGTTCAGAACTGTCAAGAAAAAAAACGCAGTTAAGAAAATAGAAAAAGTATGATTTTTTTCTTTTTTATCATTTTTTAAAAAAATGTGTTGTAAGCTGTGTGTTTTAGAGTAGATATTATTATTATTATTATTATTATTATTATTATTATTATTATTATTCAGTTTCATATGTCCAAATAATCATAAATTGATGTGAATCCAGTGTTGACATTAGGAATCTCAATCTATGTATAGTAGGATCTCGATTATTCGACACAGTTTCAGGGTTATTTGTTTCAACCACTATTCAACCGATCTATTTCAAAATTTACAGGGCCAGAACTAGGTAGCCCTAGTAGCCTAACCCCTAACTTTGGTGCAAAACGGTTGAATAGGGGCTGGTAACTAGCCTCAAAAGTGTGGCGAATAATCGACGTAGTACATGGATTGAAATTCCTAA
Organism: Thermobia domestica; assembly: GCF_964235325.1. NCBI lineage: Eukaryota > Metazoa > Arthropoda > Insecta > Zygentoma > Lepismatidae > Thermobia > Thermobia domestica. The sequence goes on along the minus strand of NC_137471.1, from coordinate 144,748,654 downwards.
TATCAAAACTGCGGATGCACATCGATTTCTAATGGTTTTGACATTTGGAACTGAACAATCCTGTCAGACTTCCATGACATTTGAGGTAGCGAGAAGCAAAGGGGTGTAAGTGACATTTTCAATAGAGTATGTATGTCTCTAAAATGGATTCTGCATTGCAAAATATACAAACTGCATAATGAAGTTCGGCGTAGAGCATTCATGGGTAGACTTTCTATTGGACTGCGACGAGCTTCACCATCCAGTTTGTATATTTAGCTGTGCAGAATCCATTTTTGAGACATCCATACTTTATTGCAAATATCGCTTACACCCCTTTGCTTCTCGCCGCCTCATTTCGAGAACGCCCCCCTTCCAATTCACATGAAGGTGTGAAAAAGACGTGATTTACACGTGGAAATCACGTAAAAAAGACGTGATTTACACGTCATTTCTATGACGTGTAAAAGACGTCATAAAAATCACGTCATATTCTATGACGTGTAAAAGACGTCATAAAAATCACGTCATATTCCCGGACATTTCCACGTGGGAAAAGACGTGTAAATCACGTCATGTTCGGTGTATTTTACGGTGTTTTACACCAAAAAAACCACGTCTTTTCGACGTCGGTGTGCCGCTTGGGGAAGATAGAAAACAACGTGCCATGGGGGCTCTAACCCGCCTTCATTCGCTAACGCTCGCTCTGCAATGCTGTCTGAATTTAATGTTGGTAACGTAATTTAACGTATGAAACCATAAAACAACCGCATCGGAATAGAATATCGCAAAAACTAGATGCAAAAGCTGGCCTCCATTGCTAAACACGAGCTAAAATTAGCAAAGTCCTAATTTACAAATGATGAAAAGGAACCATTTTGTAAAGTAATTTAGAATTATGTAGAAATAGAGATGGAGTGCTATTAATAAACCCTGAACCACCATTAGTAATAGACGTCGGGCTGTCTCCTCTGTCTGACTCGAATTTCTGAAGACGTACTCGGGCTTCTTTTACATGTGAAATAACGTATAGAGTTTCGAGAAATGGGTAGAATGAAAGGTCCTGTATGGCAATGTTACGTGCTAAAATATAAAGATAAGAAAGTATCTTGCAAATTTTGTAAACATAAATATGTATGCGCAAATATTCTTTTTCTTTCTTCAATACCTGCCTGTCTTTTTTCCTGCTTGGCATTATTTCTTTTTTCATTTCTTACTGCGGTCATATTAATAAAATATTCTATAGAAGCATTGTAGAATCTAACGGCCAAACTTTACTCGATTACTGATTTACAAAGTTTTTGAGTTTATCGTCCCTTTTCACCACCAGATCTACACCTACAGTTTAAGGTGGAATCTTAATTATCGTAATGCGTTTACAACTTCGCCCACCAGGATTTGAACCCGGACCACGTGGACCAAAGGTGCACCAGGATAATAACAAGTGTTATATTTTGCTTAAAGAGTTACTTGTACTCTGTTAACTATTCATATAAACTTCGGCCAGGAAGAAGGAAGAAAAGTGCGAAAATGTTATATTCATTGCTTCAACTTTTTTTTTCTAACTATAATGCACATTCATACCTTCCTTCGATGTGGACAGCAGTAACAGTTGCAAAAATTCTATTGCTTTGTGAACAGACAGCATTTCCAAGAATTGTTTTACCCTTCTGTGCTGTGTGTCTTCAACCGTAAATACCGCGAATCTTGGTAAATACAAAGCATCACATGATCTGTTCATCTTTAGGAATGATGGGAGGTTGAGGCACAATTGAACAGAGATGGTCATCCTCCCTCATTTTGCTCTCATGAGGGCCGCCCTCACCCTCACCTCACCCTCATTTTAGTAGTTGAGAGTGAGGGCGATAAATTAATTGAGGGTAAGTGTGAGGGAGGGTGAGTGTGAGGGCGTTAATGGAGGTTGAGTGTGAGGGAGGGTGAGTGTGAGGGCGTCAATGAAGGGTGAGTGTGAGGGAGGGTGAGTGTGAGGGCGTCAATGGAGGGTAAGTATGAGGGAGGGTGAGTGTGAGGGAGGGTGAGGGGAGGGTGTAAATGGAGGGTGAGTGTGATGGAGGGTGAGGGTGGTCAATTGAGGGTGAGGGTGAGGGAGGGTTAGGAAAAATGACCATCTCTGGTAGATGATGCTAAAAAAGTAGTCAGACATCCTTAGGGGGCGCAGAAGGACAGAGACGGGCGCTTTTTGCTGTCAACACTTTTACTCATAAACATATGGGAGTAAGTAAAGAGCTTGCAGCACATAAGGTAGATTATATGACAGTGACATTACATCATTTATTTTCGTACAGATTAAGAATATACGGTTAAATTGATATAACAGTGACTCACTTCTTCAAGAGAATAGTGTCATCATGCGTTCTAAACAACTCTTTTCTTGGGGTATGCCAATACTCTACTAGGAACAGGTTATGTTGAAAGGCGCCAACAAAAGTTATAAGCTATGGTGCATTTACAAGGAAGTCACATCGGTTAAAATTAGTTCCATCGTTTCAATTCAATTTAACAAACTTGCTAATGTTTTGATTACGTGTACTATACAATGGTTAGTAAGTTGGGTAAATTTTCTTATCTTAATTTGAAGTGATAAAAATTTAATTTTTACTGTTGTAACTTCCCTCAACGTTCGCCATTGATTACAAGTCTTTCACTATTTTCCTCCTAATACTTTCTACTTTTTTATTTTCTTGGTGCCTAACCACTAACTGCACACGGATTTATAGTACACTTGCAAACTTGTTATATATTTAAAAAGACAAGTGCAAAGGCCGTACCAACCTGTGCTACGTGCCAGCACAAGTAGCATTACATCTACTCCGAATCAGAGCAAAGCGAGCTTGAACGACCTGCTAACGCGTCCTTATCGAACACGAACGTGTGATGATGGATATACACATAAAGAAAAACAAATGTGAAATCTTAGGACTAACTTGTGGTACTTGATCAAATAGGTAGCTTTGTATTATGACTCCATAGTATTTAACTACATTTTTTACGCTGTTTTTATCTCTACATACGACTTACATGTTCTCTATTTACGTCTAAACGTTACTCCTCCTTTGTGAATTATCATTTTCAAAATTGGCCTCGTACTCTTAATCTGCGCTCCCATTTCCACCTAAATTTATTTAGCTCGATTACAGATTTTACAAGTGATATTTCTTTCTTTTTTTTTACCTTTGATATTTTCTATTGGCATAGATTTACCTCTTAATTGATATATTTTATATTCGACATATTACTGTAGTCATTTTGACAAACATATCTTCTGCTTAAAGTTTACACATACTTAGCTGCCTAATCCAGGGAAAAATTAGAAATAATATGATACCAAACTTATTTTGATTGGTAAACAGTAATATAGGTTTAACATTCAACGTAAGTTTCTGCACGCACAATATTGTAAATATTAATATATTATAGCCTATATGTAGAAAATAACCATAACACTCACCTAGTATTCATCAGTACTCTAGAATTACAGTCAGCTGCATTTCAGGTCTTCTTGTTCTTGTTGCTTTCTTGCCCCGGCTTTCACCTTTGGACAGTTTATAAACTGAGGATTGTGACGGTATTGGTGCACTTTATACGGTCCACTAGGATGAACTGATCTTGTTAAATATGTTCACTGAATTGTAGTAAAAAGTATTGTTAGAGCGAAATGTTGTTCACTATTATGTATTGGAGAAGGTGATAAACTACGGTGCGTATATTATGCGCTAAGATAAACGACACATTCACTGGTGTTGTGTTGTGGTACCGATACAGAACCATGTAAAGGATATCACGATAAGCAGGAGTTAACTTACACTGAAAGATGAGATGGGGTAGACTTCCTTCTGAATCTCCACAGTAACAGGAAGGAGTATTGCGGTATCCTTGCTGATATAAACGATAGGGCGTTTGGGCTATGCCTAGATATAACCTAAAAAGTAAGCAGACGTGTCTCCTCGTCCAACCTTCGGGTGAAATCCACTTTTTGGTCGTAGGACTTGGAAATATATTCCAGAAGTGTTTACCTTTGCCATGTCGTGTTTGCTCTTGATAGCGTCTCCAGTTTTCTTGTCTTTGATGCTGAAGTAAAGCGTGTAGACTCTGTGATGGAAGAGGGATGTTGATGATATGATCTTCCTGTGTTCCGTTTTTTGCCAATATGTCTGCAACAGTGTTGCCAGGTATGTCGAGATGTGCTGGACTGTAGAAAAAGGAGACAGATTGACCTCTTTCCCTAAGAATCGAAAGTTGTTGTTTAATATTACTATGAATCCATGATACTCGATTCGATAAAGCCGTTGTATGTAAACTTTGTAAGGCACTAAGGCTATCACTACAGATGCCGAAGGAACGATATTTATTCTGTATTGCATGTCTTAATCCTGTGCGAATAGCCCATAGTTCTGCGTGAAATATAGACATTTGATTTGGTAATCGTTGAATTACTAACTGAGCTGTGTGGGGTACGTATATGCCCACTCCTGTATATTCCAGTCTTCCTTGCGATCGTTTGGAAGCATCTGTATAGATCAGAGTGCGGAAAGGATGATGTTGCTCCATATAATTTTCCCATCTCGGCGCCACGCTTCGCGGACATAAGAGATTCGTTCTTTTGGTAGTGGTGATTGGAAATTCCAGTTCCACTGATTGAAGAGTGGTAGTATACTGACTATTATAACATGGCAGTCGAGGATTGCGATAGATAACATGTGTCCAACGGCGGAGGTTAACATAAGCCTGATACAGCCAGGGAAGTCTTTGGCGATACGGTAAAGAACCGGTTCGATTTTGTGTATATAGCAGTTCCAGTTTCGGAATAACTGTAGATGAAGAAGTTCCTAATCTGCTCATGATGTATCGGGCAGCCGTGTACTGTGTTTGTATCTGATACGGTATTGTACCTGCTGCTTCTAAGAGAGCATTTGTCGGTGCAGATTGCGGTAATGAGAATATCGTGCGGTGAGTAAGAGCTTGAAGTTGGAGAGGTATAGTACTGAGTCTCGCTGGAATCGGAGATAGGAGGTAACCGCCATAATTCAATATGGATTCTATACATTGATGTGATATTCGAAGGAGTGGTCCTATGTCCGTCCCCCACTTTTTGTTGCTAACACTTCTTATGATATTGATGTAAGGTTGAATCTTGACCTGAAGGGATGCTAATTGAGGCTTCCAAGATAGACGGGAGTCAAAGTGAATTCCTAAGTAAGTCAGCTGTGGTTGATGTGTCAGTATGTGGTTGTCTATTTGCAGTTGAAAGTTTCCTACTTGTCGTTTCCTGGTGAAAATGGTATAGGTAGTTTTCTCCCAGTTGACGTGCATACCGTTGTTTAAGTTCCATTGTTGGATATATAGTAGAGCGGCTTGAAGTTTGTGTTTGGCTTCAATTAAAGATGAGCTGCGTACATATAATAAGTGATCATCGAAATAACTCAGGATTCTGACATGTTGTCTCAATGCTAGGTGAAATTCTAGTATGTAAAGATTGAATAGAAGCGGACTGAGACATGAGCCTTGAGGTAGTCCTTGAGAGGTGATGCGCGGGTCAGAGATTTTCCCTTGATATTTTATACTAATATGTCTATTAACCAGCCCATTGTGTACATACCTGATAAATTGAGATGGTATTTTTGCTTCTGAGAGATGCTGCACTAGTCTATCTAGGTTGATCTGATCGTATGCTCTGTCAAAGTCCAATTTAAGAGCCACTACATATTGTCGATGTTGAAAGGCTTGCCAGATGTCGATGAGAAAGGTGGAGAGCGCATCGTGCGTAGCCTTACCTTTACGAGCTCCTATAATTGTAGGTGGAAGAATATTATGGTATTCAAGGTACCATTCCATTTTCCGTAATATAATTTTTTCCAGCACTTTACTGAGGCAGGGGAGCAGGGTAATAGGTCTATAACTGTTGGCTTGACCCACTGGTTTTTTCGGTTTAAGAATCGGTATTACTAAGTGATATTTCCAATTGGGCGGTATATGTCCCGTAGACCAGACATATTGATAGCACTGCTTTAGTAGTTGGTGACCAGAGGCTGGAAGATCTTGCAGGTGCTGATAGGTGATCCGGTCTGCTCCCGGGCTCGTGTGTCTTCCCGCCGATAAGGCTTCTGCAAATTCTTCAGAGTATATGGTTGCGAGAGCAGGCGATAGTGATGTAGTAGGAAGGGTTGACCACAATGCTGTTCGTGAAGACAAGGCTGTTGGGGCTGTTAAATTGCAGTGAAATTCCTCTAACCAGGAGGGGTTGAGCTGTGACGCTGCCTGTAGAGGGCGTGATGACAAATTGTTCCTTATGAATTTCCAGATTGAGTTTGCGCTGGTTCCTGCTTGGAGAGTGTTGCAAAACTGTTGCCAATGTGATTTACGACATCTTTGTATATATTGTTTGAGTTTAGCTTGTGCCTGTTTTGAGAGAAAGTATGTTTCCGGAGTTCTATCATGGAAATATTGTTTTTGAGCCTTTTTACTATTGTTCAGTAATTTTTGGCAATAAGTATCCCACCATGGATATTTATAACGTCGAAGTCTTTCTCTTCGGGGTTCCCTGCTTCGTTCTGCCTGATTAGCGCCGGCGACGATGGAATCCGTCAAGTGTTGTATTGAATTGATTCCGTCCGTAGGCTGCAAAGAAGTGATTGCGTGGTCTATATATACCTGATAGTGTTCCTTGTCATAAATACTGTTGACATGGGGCACCGGAGTAGAGGCGTAGCCGGGTTGAGATGGTGATCGGACTCCTTGCAGATGTGCCAAGTTGGTGATTATAGGATAGTGATCGCTGCCTCCCGTGTAGCCGTACACTTGCCAGGTGTGTTGAAGGTATATGTCTACACTAAGCAAAGTTATGTCAGGTGCAGATGGAGGTGAATTCAAATTGGGTAGGCGAGTAGCCGTTCCATCATTTGCTATTAATAATGATTGTCCTTCCAGAGCCTCAATTAGGTGGTCCGCCGCCTTATTGTTTCTCGATGATCCCCATAGTACACTTTTAGTATTCGGGTCGCCTGCGATGATACATGGTGGCCTACATTGCGTAAAGAAGTATGTCCAGAGAGTCATCGGAATTTCCTGGTTAGGTGGAGAATATACGTTTAGAATATGTAACTGTTTGTATCGGAAACCTTGTGCTTGTATTGGCGGTTGCAACAGAGGATGTTGGAGATCTATCAGTTGGATTTCCTCATTAGGAATCTGTTTATGGAAACCAACAGCTACTCCTCCATAACCGTCTATTCTATGCTGCTTGTACAATCTGTAATCAGGAATCCTTGGAGCATAGTCTAAAGAAGTCCATGTTTCTTGTAAAAGAAGTATAGTGGGAGTAAAGATACGGCATAGATGCCAGAGAAATGGTTCCTTTCCTCTGAGTTGTCTGCAGTTCCATTGTAAAATTTTGAAGGCGGAATTAATGGCCATTCTCTAGGGTTCGGAAGTATTCGCGTAAGAGTTTATAGAGCGGAGATTCTTCTGTGGGTTGTGTTGAGGATTGAATACCATAATTGATAGCAGCGTATTTTTCGATACTAGCCAATAAGTTGTGTAGAAAAGTGTTTAATGAGTCTTTAGATGGCTCGGTTTCAGCGGAGTTCCTCGAATGGCTCGACGTCCTACGGCGATGTATGGGAATGCGCTCTCCTGGTTGTTCATTTAAGTCTGCCTGAGTCCTACGTTGTTTACTGTTTAACGATCCTGGAAACCACGAGTGTATTGTCTCTTCTGACGACCCCTTCTCTTCATCTTGCCGAGGCGCTCTGCGTTTTTTGCTTTGGTCCTGCGTTCGTCCCACAGGCCAAGTAGGAATTCGAGGTGTTGATGAGGGGCTGGGTGGATTGAAGCGGGAGGGTGGGGGTTGGAAGGAAGTGGCTGACGTGGATGGTCCCTTGAAAATATAGGGTAGATCCGGCGTGTGAGAGGGAGATGATGAATTGTGGACCTGGTTAGAGCAGGTTTTAGGAGAAGATGGTTTGGTTGAGGGAATAATTTTTTGGGCTTCGTTGTATGTGATTTTCTCTGTCGCCATAAGTTGGTTGATGCGTTGGTGGCGTTTTCGTTCTGGGCACTGTGGATCAGTGGCCATATGTCCCCTCCCACAATTAATACATTTGGGATCTTGAGTACAGGCACTGGGGTCATGTGGAGCTCCGCAACGGTAACAAAGTTTTTGTTTAGATCGGCACGCCCTCTGTAGGTGGCCCAGACGGTAACAGCCCTCTCTGCATTGTTTAACTGCCGGTACATATGTATGTATGGTATGGCCTGAATGATACAGTGAACAAAAATCCGGAAGACGTTGGGAGTCAAAAGTTAGTACTACGGAGTGAGTGGCTCGGATGTCCGAATCCACACGCTTTTTGATGCGTCTTACATTTATCACTTGTGCTCTACACACTAGATTTTCTTGTATTTCTTCTTCTGAAAACTCCGGGTATACACCGTGGATAATGCCCACAGAGCGGGTTGTGTAGTACGGCACGAAGGCCGACCAGCCGTGGGTTTTGAGGAGGTCATGTTGAAGGAACTCATTCGCCTGTTGGCCTGTATGAAATTCTATCTTAATAAGGTTTTTTCCTGTGGGGTGAAACGATTTAACTCCGGTCACTTTCGTTTGGAAGAGTATTTTACCGAGAACTTGCGGGTGTTTTCGCACCGTAGTTGCATGATTGTCTGAAGTAGAGGTTGGAACCACATGTACCACATATGGTGGTGCATGATGAGGTAAATATATATTAATCGCCGGGGTGGAATTAACTGTAATTTCGGTAGCTATTGGAATAGTCTCGTCCATGTGCACCTCGTTACCGCTATGAGTAATTGGTACTGTCACTATCGAGGGGGGAGGGGAAGCACCTCCCGATACCTCCGCCATGAGGCGGGGTAATTGTTCACTAATATCACAAGATTATTTGGAGGCGAACACTTCACTACAAATAGAACACACACAAAACTTGAGTTTGGGGTACACGATGAGAATCGAACTATCACTTGTACACTGGTAATGTAGAGCGACACTATCTTCGAAGTTGTCACTTCCGTTACTTGTACACGATATCTTCCTCAAAGCCTAAGAAACACCATTTCAGGTCTTGTACTCAATCGATGTACTAAAAAATGAACATTCTCGACGTTACATATCTTCTAGATATGTCATCCACTTGTTCAATCTTCTAAATTATTATAAAATATATTCTTTGAACCAAGCATATCCATCTTCTATAACAAAACAGACTGCTACGGGCTACTAAGGGGTGCTTTGAAGCTCCCGTAGCCTTTCCCTTGACTTACGCGGAGGTTGCGGGCTGGTTTGACCCTGTAGGAGAACTCTGCAACGCAAATTATCAAGTGTCGCCTACGTGGCTCATAAGTAGCCCACAGAATAACTATGCATATGGCCCTTCGCCCACCTACAGAAAACACTCCAAAGAGATGAACCCTGCATTTGTGTCGTCCTCCCCCTAACCCATCTGCCACAAACAAAGAAAACATATTATTTTGTTTGTACTACATCTGTTCTAATTTGTTCCAAAGCAACAGAATTTGTTCTGTTATACTCTCCAAGTAAATTACCAATCAATAGTGGTGGGGCTAGAACGACTTCATCAACCTTGAAATCATCAGTTAATGTATGAAAGCATTTTAAATCGTTTGTGCTCCATTTGGTCTAGTTTGTTCTACACTATCAACGTTTGTTATTTAACCGTTTCAGAAAAATTAAGAAAAAAATGTGGTGACGCTAGAAAGAGGGTGCCCTGCCCACCCACATCTTCGAAATCAACGGTTTATATATATACAGGGTTTGTCCGGAAAGTAATAGGACTGAGTCGATTTAAAAAATATTGAGCCAATCGTTACAATTCTTTAAAAACTTTCAAAATAGGCTCCTTCTGCGTCGATGCAGCGCTGCCAGCGCGATTTCCAAGCATTGAAGGCGTCACGGAAGTCATTCTCCTTAATAGCCTTGAGAGCCGCGGTGCAAGCTGCTTGGATCCCCCCTGTCGTTTCAAAATGCTTGCCTTTCATCGGGCGTTTCATTCGAGGAAACAAAAAGAAGTCCGGGGGCCCACATCTGGGCTGTAGGGCGGCTGCGAAAGCGTTGGGATGCCGGCCTTGGTCAGGTAGCAGTTCACAAGAAAGGCGGTGTGAGCCGGGGCGTTGTCGTGGTGCAGCTTCCAGTCGGCTCCGATGACTGGTCGGACCCGATTGACCCTTCGTTTGAGTCTCTTGAGCACTTCCACGTAAAATGTGGCGTTGACGGTTTGTCCAGGAGGAACAAATTAATGGTGGACGATGCCTTTGATGTCAAAAAAGACAATGAGCATCGTTTTCACTTTGGATTTGCTCATTCTTCCCTGTTTTGGGCGAGGAGACGCCAGCGTGTGCCACTCGGAAGAATGCCCC